>NC_137033.1:58977649-58990149 GCF_032717465.1 Coenobita brevimanus
TATAACATGCCTCATTACATCACGGGGGTCACCCCCCAGTTAGCGGTAGGGGGGTCTGTGTCAGGTGGGTCGGGCCTAAAATTTCAAATGGGCATAAAATCGTCAATTTTCACCCGATTTACTCCAGATTTGATGTGACATCTTTGACTAGATATCCTGTTGTGTTTATACGTCAACACTAAAATGCCTGCCGGGGACGGGTTTGCTGTTCCTTGGCACCGCTTCTTGTTATTTTCATTGTTGTTATCCATCCATCATCCAATCCTGCGTTGCCCCATGAGGAGCGTAGGAGCCCGGGGCTAGGCAGGTGGGTCCTGACATTCAAGATGAAAGTGACCAGCCTCACTCATTCCTGAGTGGCCTTATATGAGCAATAAATCCCAACCATCCCTTGGATATAAACCTTCACCGGCTCAATCCGATTGGAGCGCCGTAATTACCTAGTAAATCACCAGGCATCATAATTGTTATTATTATTATTATTATTATAAATCCAATACTGTCTTAAAACAAAACATTTTATCTTTCTCTTTTTTTCTATGTGTGGGTGTAAAGTCGCTCTAGAGGAAAGTAATGATGGTTTTAGCAATCTTTCATTTCCTTTTAGGTGTATTATTCTTTTATTTTCCTTCTTGTCTAACTTCAACTTCATCTTCAGTTCTCTAACGTAATGTGATCAGCGCAAACATTAAATAAATTAAATTAATCAATACATAAAACTGTAAAACTGAAGGTCTTCATGTAATTAATTAAATAGGCATCGAAACACACACACACACACACACACACACACACACACACACACACACACACACACACACACACACACACACACACACACACAACACACAAAACACACACACACACACACACACACACACACACACACACACACACACACACACACACACACACACACATACACACACACACACACACACACACATACACACACACACACACACACACACACACACACACACACACATACACACACACACACACACACACACACACACACACATACATACATACACACGTGGAACATTTATACTAACGCTTTCATACGCTTAAGATGTAGCAAAATAATAGCTTTCACGTACACACATAAAAATAAGCTTACAGGTACAGACATAAAGCTTTCATGTACGCCACACACACAGTCAGTGTTGGTGTAGGTAATATAAAGTTGTATTGCAGCCAAACAGACACAACGCCGCTTTGTTAACATTATTAAAAGTTTGTGTGACGAGGAAGAGGCGCCTTAGTAAGTCTGGCCTTCATTTACCCTGCTGAGAGAGAGAGAGAGAGAGAGAGAGAGAGAGAGAGAATGTTTGTAGTGTCAGTCTACATTGTGGTCCCTTTAAGAGAGAGAGAGAGAGAGAGAGAGAGAGAGAGAGAGAGAGATTGTAGTGTCAGCGTACATTGTGCTTCCTTTGAGAGAGAGAGAGAGAGAGAGAGAGAGAGAGAGAGAGGGATTGTAGTGTCAGCGTAGTGTGCAGCCGTTCAACTTCATCACCACACCTCAGCTGTTGACCCAGGAGCCAGCCTGACCTGTTTTCATTCTCTCTCTCTCTCTCTCTCTCTCTCTCTCTCTCTCATAGTACATGTCTTTTCACGTTTTCCCCTCTCTTTCTTCCCCTTCAGGTAATTACTTCATTTATCATCACTTTCATTAGTTACATTCAATCCATTTCCCTTTCTTCCTCCTCATCTCTTTTCACTGTTCATAGTTTCCCTTCTCCTTCACAGTTTTTCATTCCTTCAGTCTTTTGATGATTTATTTCCCATTTACTGCTACATTATCCAGAGGCGTTTATTCAGTCATAGAAGGATCTCTGGTAGTGAAGTTAATGAAGGCTATACCTAACTCCTCCACCTCGAAACGTTTCTTAAAAAAACGTTTTCTCTGGGTATAATTAAATGGCCTGAAGGTTTGGTGGAAAAATAAAAGCATCGTCATATTGAGCACAAAAACTGGGTTATTTCGGAAGTTATTAAGGTTACAGAGGCCTTGCGTACATATGAGAGAGAGAGAGAGAGAGAGAGAGAGAGAGAGAGAGAGAGAGAGAGAGAGAGAGAGAGAGAGGGAGGGAGGGAGAAAATAGCCACCTCATCAGTGGTCCTCGCTCCACACAACTCCTGTCCCTTCACTACACTGATGACGCCTGACTGGTTAATGTAGCCACCAGGTGTGCAGCAGGTTTATTTATTTATTGATTGATTTTTTAACAGGTGATGAACAGAGGAAGGAAACACAAAACAATTCCATTCACCAGATTACAAGTGTCCTCCAGTATTTATTTACACATGATTGACAGAGGACGGAAAAAACAAGTATTTTATTTATTATCATTATTATTACTACTACTACTACTTCTACTACTACTACTACTACTACTACAACCACTACAATTACTACTACTACTACTTCTGCTACTACTACTACTACTACTACTACAGTTGCTGTTATTATTATTGGAAATTAATGATATAAACTTTGCTCGTAGCGATAGTCTATTTATCAATCTATCTATTGCCAGACGCCTCAATCTCGTGCGGGGTGGCCACAAACAAATCGCCTCCACGTCACCCTGTCCCCCGCCATTTCACTGCCCCGCTCCCAACTCACCCTCCTCTCTCATATACCTCTCCACTCCATCGCTCCATCTCATCCTCGGCCTCCCCCTTCCTCTCCCTCCCTCCACCTCACTCACACAGTCCTTGTCAGTCTCTCACCCTCCATCCTCTCCACATGGCCAAACCACCTCAGTGTGTTCCTCATAACGCTTCCTATCACATCCACATCCACACCACAACGCTCCTTTATATCGTCATTTGTCAGCCTGTCTCTCCATGTGACTCCACAGGCTCCTCTCAGATAACTCATTTCCACTGCTCTCACTCTTGACTTGTGCCCTTCCAACAACGTCCAAGCATCACTTCCATACGTTAGAGTTGGTATCACAATACTGTCATGTAGTAACTTTTTCATTTCCATGCTCACTTCCCTGTTTCTTATCTGCTTTCAAAGAACCAGCAACCTTTCTTCCCTGCTGTACCCTTTCAAGCACTTCACCCTCCAAACTTCCATCCTTACTTATCACACAACCCAAGTACTTAAACGTACTCACATTTTCCAATTCCTCACCATCCAACCTTGCTGTACATTCACTGACTTCACCTCTTTCAAAGACCATCACTTTACTCTTCCCTACATTCACCTTTAGATTCCGTTTCTTACACACTCCCAAATTCATTCACCAAGCCTTGCAGCTCCCCTTCGTCTTCATATAACAACACAGTATCATCTGCAAACAACAGTACAGGGAGTTTCCAAACACTATCCTCTCTCACCAGGGCCACTCCAATATCCACTACCCTACCTTGTACCTCTTTTATTACCCCATCCAAGTACAGATTGAACAACCATGGAGACGTGACTCATCCCTGTTTCAACCCAACCTTCAAAGAGAAAAATTCACTCAGTTCACCATCCACACGCACTGCAGCCTTCGCACCATCATACATACTCTTCACAGCATTCAACAACTTCCCATCTACTCCATATATGCTTAATACTTTCCACAATCCTTGTCTATCCACCCTGTCATATGCTTTCTCCAAATCCATGAATGCCGCATACAACTTCTTTCCTTTCTCTAGAAACTTTTCCACTAAAGATCTAATACTGACTATCTGATCTACACAATCTCTTCCCTTCCTAAAGCCTCCCTGTTCTTCTCCAACTAATTCCTCTGTTCTTTCTCTAACTCTGTCAATAAGTATCCTACCATACACTTTTCCTATTATACTAAGAAGACAAATGCCCCTATGATTACCACACACTTCTTTTTCCCCTTTTCCTTTGTACAAGGGAAAAATTATACCTGACTTCCAATCCTCCGGGACTCTTCCTTCCTCCCAGGCCAATCTGCACATCTTCCACATCCATTCTGCCACTATCTCTCCCCCATGCTTCAGCATTTCACCACACACTTCATCAATTCCTGGGGCTTTCCCCAATTTGACTTTCTTCATTGCTTCCACAACTTCTATCCTACTGATTTCTTCCTGTCTTCTCACCTCCCTCCTTCTCCCAGCCATTCCCCAGCCACCTATACTCGCATTACTTCCATCCTGTATGTTCAACAATTCCTTGAAGTGTTCTATCCATCTGCTCACTTTTTCTCCCTTCTCGACTAGTAATCTACCATTTTTATCTTTCACTCCCCTGCTAACTTCACTTCCACCCTGTCTTACTCTCTTCACATCCTTCCACAACATTTTCTTACAGTCCCTCCACTGTATACTCAAATTCCTTCCAAATTCCTCGTCCACTCTCTTCTTACTCTCTCTTACTAATCTTTTCACCTCTCTCTTCCTTTCTACATATAACTCTCTCTTCCGCCTCTCAGCTTCATCCACGCCCCTATTTCTCATCCATTCATTGTATGCATATTTAATAATAATTCTGTGTACATTTGGAATACGTGCATCTTATCGCCACTGTTATCAGCGACTTAGATTATTTATACCACTCAGGGGAAATGAGGCACGGACCAGACAAAGATTAGACGCACGGAAGAGGGAGAGCAATATCAGATGGATAGCAGTGTTTAACTCTGGGATTGTGTGGTGTCTGATATTATGATAATAATAATAATAATAATAATAATAATAATTATTATTATTATTATTATTTATCTATTGCCAAACGCCATAATCCCGTAAGGGGTGGCCATTTGACTTTGAGTTATTTGTTTGACGGGGAGGGGCACTAACCCTCCACCAATCCACTTGTTAACACGTAGGGAGCACGTATGGGTTGGTTATATGGTTACCACCCAGCGTTGTAAATGGTTTCTTGGCTTACAGGAAACCATTTGGCTTGTCACTCAATGTAAAGCCACCTGTAAAGGAAAGAAAAGCAATAAGAAGTGACAGGAAAGATGGGAGATATAGGAAGAGAGGAGGGCAGGCACAGAAAAAGAATGATAAAGGATAAGGAAGAAGTAGGCAGCACTACATCAAGTGAGTGGATGATGGTCGCCACCACCTACCACCATTATTATTATGGTTATGATTAATAATAATATTATTTTTTCATCATAATAATGATAGAAATAATAATAATAATAATAATAATAATAATGTAATAACAATAATAATAATAAATATTATTATTATTTTTACCACTATTATTATTATTATTTTCGTTATTATTATTATTATTATTATTAAGGCAGTGAAATATCCCCAACTGATATCAAATGTGAGTGTTAAGAGTACAATATATATATGATATACCAAACAGCAACACATGCCATCATAATGCCCGGCATTCGCCACGGTTAAGGAAGCTTCCTTTTGAGCAGCAGTAGTAGTAGTGGCAGCAGCAGCAGTAGTAGTAGTAGTAGTAGTAGTAGTAGTAGTAGTAGTAGTAGTAATGATAGTAATAATAATGATAATAATAATAATAATAATAATAATAAAATTCTGAAATTGCTTATGCAGTATTCAAAGAACTCCACATTCCAGATGAAAATACTTTTATCACTATAGACCTAAATTAAGGGACTTTTGGTATGCCAACATTTTTTACGGATTTTGACCTGTGACCTTGAGGTCAGGGTCATTCATACTATGCAGATCATGTTCACTCCTGACCCACTACATTTCCACCGAGTTTGGTCCAAATCGACCAAATACTTTCTGATTTAGCACTTTCAGGCATGAGGCGGCCATTCTGATTTTCTTCAGTATCTCAAAAAGTATTTGTTGGATCTGAATATCAGTACCCAGGTGCACTAGTATATGTTCACGACTACATACTGGATTAGATGCAAAGCAGTCGATTCAGCAGTTTTTGCTGCACAGAAGAGCAAAAATTAAAAAAAATAATAAAGGGCGCTAGTGCCAAAAGAAACCTGTAACCAAGATACATCATCCCTGAAAATTTCAAGTCTCTATCTGGAACGGTCTTGGAATGCCAGCCTTCTAGATCTTCCTCTTCCCTCCCCCCTCAAAAAAAAAAAAATAATAATAATAATAATAATAATAACATCTACACTATCAGTCAGATCTTAACTGAATGTGTAGCTTTTGATAATAATAATAATCGTGAAGAATATTTTTTCATTTACTTTGAAGGTAAATAATGTGTGATGCATACACTGTAAAAATTACCACTAATAATATGGTTTTGGAAGGAATACTACCAGCAGTGATCATGTACACCCTGTGCCTGCATGTACACATCAGTACACACACCGGGATGTGTTGTGATTTACAGACACAAAAATTAACCAGCCCTTATCATGTACACCCTGTGCCTGCATTTACACATCAGTACACACACCTGGATGTGTTGTGATTTACAGACACAAAAATTAACCAGCCCTTATCATGTACACCCTGTGTCTGCATTTACACATCAGTACACACACCGGGATGTGTTGTGATTTACAGACACAAAAATTAACCAGCCCTTATCATGTACACCCTGTGCCTGCATTTACACATCAGTACACACACCGGGATGTGTTGTGATTTACACACACAAAAATTCACATCTTAACCCTTTCTTGAAGACGCACATCATAATTATTTCCTTCTCGCTGCCGCAGAGGAGGTGAGTCACAGGGTATTTTATTTTTAGGGTCAATAATTCTCCATGAAGCCTCTGAACACATGATTCTCAGCTGTTTATTCACACTGCACTGGACGAGAGAGAGAGAGAGAGAGAAGCAAAGGAAAACAGAAATAGATGGAAGAAAAGAGGGATAAAGAAAAGCAAGTAAGTTTTTCTGAGGAGAGTCGGGGGGGATCTGATAACTGGAAAGGTGAGCAGGGGAGAAGGGATTGGAGAGAGAGAGAGAGAGAGAGAGAGAGAGAGAGAGAGAGAGAGAGAGAGAGAGAGAGAGAGAGAGAGAGAGAGGATTAGCTTTCGGATATCGTTGCCATAATTCAGACAACTTTTTTTCTTGTTTTTAATTCCACAAGTTCAATGGCTTCTGGATTATCCCTTTTTCCGATTCAGCCTTTGTTTCTTTTTTTTTTCTTTTTATAAATCCTGGCCTTGGAGTCCTGTCAGGTTCGTCGAATTTGTCTATATTTTTGTGAATCGTCTGAAAGTAACAAGGGAAGAATTAAGGCCTATTCCAAGTGAGATGTTATAGATGTTTGTGTGAGAGGTTAGGGATGTTTGTGTGAGAAGTTAGGGATGTTTGTGTGAGAGGTGTGGGATGTTTGTGTGAGAGGTGTGGGATGTTTGTGTGAGAGGTTAGGGATGTTTGTGTGAGAGGTGTGGGATGTTTGTGTGGGAGGTTAGGGATGTTTGTGTGAGAGGTGTGGGATGTTTGTGTGAGAGGTGTGGGATGTTTGTGTAAGAGGTTAGGGATGTTTGTGTAAGAGGTTAGGGATGTTTGTGTAGTTGGTAAAGATAATCTGTAATACATCAAGGTAAAGTAGCCACTAATTACTACTGATGGTGGTAATTGCATCTGGAAAATATTGGCACTATATCAGGTAAATGCAATTACTAAATATTGCTAATTATGGTAGAAGTAGGCAGGTAATTAGCTGTGATAAAGGTGATGGCTGTAATCAGTAAATAACATACCTGGCGACTCGTCCTGGCCGTGACTCAGGTAGTATACACGTCATACACGGGACATAAAACACTGATTTACGTGGAAACTCTACCGTAAATCAGCTCGAGGGTCAGGAGAGAGAGAGAGAGAGAGAGAGAGAGAGAGAGAGAGAGAGAGAGAGTATATGCCAGGAAAGCTTGTGAATATAGTACAGTATTTATCACTTCAGTACGATGGCAGTTTTTGTGTCGTTCTCGCCACTGTCACACATCTTTAATCAGCTTTGTACAGACATGACAATGAAGGTCCAAGATGCTCGCTTTCCGGACAATTAATATTAAAAAACCAAGTGATATAACACAATACTGCTGTCCGTCTGAGTTGCACTGGCGCGGTGCTTGTATGTTCGTCTTGCATTTTGTGTCTGTCGTGTGTCTGGGGCGGTATTCTCGTGTGGTTAGGAAGGTTACTAACACCTCTTCCTTACCGGTTTATTTTTTTATTCTGCTCTCTTATTATATTCGTGTGTGTTATTCATGCAATCTGTGTCGATATTAAAAAGATATAAGAATAAAAAGAATTGATGTGATGGGTAGTATGGGAATTAAATCGCTAAGGAAGAGGTGTTAGGGAGCCTCCTTACCCGAGGCTAATAGTCCAAAGTCTGCTGTTAACTCCAGTGCCGAGGCTGTCAGTGTTCCGTGAAGCCATTACCCCCCCCCCCGCTGATGGCTGTTCCCCCCACCGCCCCTCCACCTTCCTAACCCACCCCACCACCCCTCCACCTTCCTAACCCACCCCACCACCACCCCTCCACCCTCCTAACCCACCCCACCACCACCACCCCTCCACCCTCCTAACCCACCCCACCACCACCACCCCTCCACCCTCCTAACCCACCCCACCACCACCCCTCCACCCTCCTAACCCACCCACCACCACCACCCCTCCACCCTCCTTACCCACCCACCACCACCTCCCCTCCACCCTCCTAACCCACCCCACCACCACCACCCCTCCACCCTCCTAACCCACCCCACCACCACCACCCCTCCACCCTCCTACCCCATCCCACCACCACCACCCCTCCACCCTCCTTACCCACCCACCACCACCTTCCCTCCACCCTCCTAACCCACCCCACCACCACCACCCATCCACCCTCCTAACCCACCCACCACCACCTTCCCTCCACCCTCCTAACCCACCCCACCACCACCACCCCTCCACCCTCCTAACCCACCCACCACCACCTTCCCTCCACCCTCCTAACCCACCCCACCACCACCACCCCTCCACCTTCCTATCCCACCCCACCACCACCACCCCTCCACCCTCCTAACCCACCCCACCACCACCACCCATCCACCCTCCTACCCCACCCCACCACCACAACCCCTCCACCCTCCTACCCCCCCCCACCACCACCACAACCCCTCCACCCTCCTAACCCACCCCACCACCACCATCCCTCCACCCTCATAACCCACCCAACCACCACCACCCCTCCACCCTCCTACCCCACCCACCACCACAACCCCTCCACCCTCCTAACCCACCCCACCACCACCACCCCTCCACCCTCCTATCCCACTCTACCACCACCACAACCCCTCCACCCACCTACCCCACCCACCACCACCACCCCTCCACCCTCCTAACCCACTCCACCACCACCACCCCTCCACCCTCCTACCCCACCCACCACCACAACCCCTCCACCCTCCTAACCCACCCCACCACCACCACCCCTCCCACCCTCCTAACCCACCCACCACCACAACCCCTCCACCCTCCTATCCCACCCCACCACCACAACCCCTCCACCCTCCTAACCCACTCCACCACCACCACCCCTCCACCCTCCTACCCCGCCCACCACCACCACCACCCCTCCACCCTCCTAACCCACTCCACCACCACCATCCCTCCACCCTCCTACCCCACCCACCACCACCACCCCACCTCCACCCTCCTACCCCACCCACCACCACCACAACCCCTCCACCCTCCTATCCCACTCCACCATCACCACCCCTCCACCCTCCTATCCCACTCCACCACCACCACCACCCCTCCACCCTCCTATCCCACTCCACCATCACCACCACCCCTCCACCCTCCTATCCCACTCCACCATCACCACTACCCTTCCACCCTCCTATCCCACCCACCACCACCACCACCCCTCCACCCTCCTATCCCACTCCACCATCACCACCCCTCCACCCTCCTATCCAACCCACCACCACCACCACCCCCCCACCCTCCTAACCCACTCCACCACCACCACCACCCGTCCACCCTCCTATCCCACCCACCACCATCACCACCCCTCCACCCTCCTATCCCACTCCACCATCACCACCACCCCTCCACCCTCCTAACCCACCCCACCATCACCACCACCCCTCCACCCTCCTATCCCACCCACCACCACCACCACCCCTCCACCCTCCTATCCCACTCCACCATCACCACCCCTCCACCCTCCTATCCCACCCCACCATCACCACCACCCCTCCACCCTCCTAACCCACCCCACCATCACCACCACCCCTCCACCCTCCTAACCCACCCCACCATCACCACCACCCCTCCACCCTCCTATCCCACTCCACCATCACCACCACCCCTCCACCCTCCTATCCCACCCCACCACCATCACCACCCCTCCATCCTCCTATCCCACTCCACCACCACCACCACCTCTCCGACTTCTTCTTTTTTTTGTATAATGTTCTCCCCACCCAACTATTTTATTGAACTTAAAGATGTCTCATACTGAAGGGATTAATCTGAAATACTGAAGTGTCTTGGTTTCAGAAATTATGGGGGTGGGGGGGGGAGTCTAGGGGCAGGGATAATATGGTATTGAAAGACACCATTTTGCTTATGGACTTAATATTGCCTGAAAGTGTAATTGCAGCCATAAACACTGCAATTGCTGCACGTTGATCCCTGCAGTGGTGTGTGATATTCATGTGATGGTTATTAGCCTGTACTCGGTTATATTCAGTTTAATAACGACAGTGTTAGGGAAACGCCGGTGATTGCCAGGCTGTTGATACGTGCTCGTTGACAGAACTGGGTCAGAGAGAGAGAGAGAGAGAGAGAGAGAGAGAGAGAGAGAGAGAAGTGGTAAAGACAGACAGGAAAATGAACGACGACAAACGCAAGAATTATTACCGTAAAAAAAAAAAATCTTGAAGGAAAGTTTTATTTGTTTATTTATATATGTATTTATTTTCCACGTAAGATAATAAATGCAGATAAATGTAAGGTATTATTAACGAAGACACGACTAACGAGAAATGATATATGTAGGAATAGAGGAAGCTGTGCAGAGATATACGGGAGAAATCTTTATACTCCATCATGCATTGTTTATAGAGTTACTACACCCTGTTTACTTCAACTTGGTCTAAAACTGGCATCTCCCTATATTGTTGAACCAGTTGTAACGATATTAGCACTAGAATAAGATGCTAGTCACAAAGAAGTGCTATGGAAAGGATGTACAGCCGAAGCATTGTCATTTTCTGCCACTGAGCTACGTGAAATAAGCTGCAAGTGGACGAAAATCTAGTCAGGTTAGCGTGAATAGGGTCTAGACCATTACCCATTGTACCGAAGATATTACAGCTGCTTCTTGACGTCTTAGGCCTGTATTCTTGTTGGATAAGGAAGTTCCCTGACACCTTCCTAAGCGATTTATTTCGTTTATTACACCTTACCACCCTCTTATGTGTTGTATAAGTAATTCTGATAATGCCGTACGCTGCATTAGTGATGTAACAAATTATATTAACCAACTATATCGAAAAATAAATCGCTAAGGAAGAGGTGCTAGGGAGCCTCCTTAACCACCTAGAATACGAGCCTTAGTGTCTGTTGTATCTATCGTGTAGGCGACAAAATTGTTATGTGTTTGTGGGTGTACCAAGCTACTGTTGGAGTGTATGTGCCCACGCGCGCGTCCGCGGGAAATGTAAAATGACTGGTGTGTGTGTGTGTGTGTGTGTGTGTGTGTGTGTGTGTGTGTGTGTGTGTGTGTCTTAAAGGCTTACCAGGAGAGTCCAGTTGGCTTATAACCGTCGATCCTTTTGTTTACAAGGTCTGAAGGTCTTTAATTGAGAGAGAGAGAGAGAGTGTCTTGCATTATCCTCAACCTCTCCAATCTTTGTTCAGGTGAGGAGAGACTATTGACCAATGCCATACACCTGACGCTGTGTTGGGGCAGGTGATGGACAATGCACGGACACCACCGCCATCTCTCTCTCTCTCTCTCTCTCACTCTATCTATTTTTTTTATATATATATATATATATATATATATATATATATATATATATATATATATATATATATATGTTTAGCAGTAACAGGAATTGAAATATGAAAGTAGATATCTCACAGGAGTGGTTGAGGATAAAGCAAAACTCTCTCTCTCTCTCTCTCTCTCTCTCTCTCTCTCTCTCTCAATATTTCTTACTACTAAACTGTATAAATATTGCATGGCGGTACCAGGAATTGAAATGAAAAAGTGGATATCGTACTGGAGAGGTTGAAGATAATGCAAGACTATCTCTCTCTCTCTCTCTCTCTCTCTCAGGCATCATTTGCAAGTTTTACAAAGTCATGCTGGCAGAATTTTGGTTTGCATCTTGAGGTAAATGATTTTGGACGTGGCAGAAAGTTTCAGTGCATATAATATTTATGATAGAGGATGAAAGACGGTGATGACAAAGTGACGTGGCCAGCAGCATCATCATCATTACCTTCACCTTCGTCCTCCTCCTCATCATCATCAGCATCATCATTATTACTACCTTCATCATCATCATCATCATCAACATCCTCACCACTACCTTCACCTTCCTCCTCCTCATCATCATCATCATC
>NC_137033.1:58995149-59142649 GCF_032717465.1 Coenobita brevimanus
CGGCTTTGTCCTCTTTGTTATTATGTTCTTATACCCCTTAACTCTAACTATGTGTGTGTGTGTGTGTGTGTGTGTGTGTGTGTGAGAGAGAGAGAGAGAGAGAGAGAGAGAGATAGAGAGAGAGAGATGCAATGATAGTATTTGCATTTGGTCGTCATATATATATATATATATATATATATATATATATATATATATATATATATATACTTCATAGAGAGAGAGAGAGAGAGAGAGAGAGAGAGAGAGAGAGAGAGAGAGAGAGAGATACACTAAATGTATACATTGGGCGTTATGGGAGAGAGAGAGAGAGAGAGAGAGAGAGAGAGGGGGGGGGGGTACACTAAATGTATAAATTGGGCATTATGAGAGAGAGAGAGAGAGAGAGAGAGAAAAACTAAATGTATACATTGGTCGTTATGAGAGAGAGAGAGAGAGAGAGAGAGAGAGAGAGAGAGAGAGAAAAGCTATATTGAACCCCTTTTTCAAAATCACAACCCCTTTGGGAATACAATCGTCTGTAAATAGCAAGATAGAAAAATAAAGCCATTCTATACCCCTATTAAAAATTGCCACCTCTCCATCTTAATTACAGAGCTGAAGAACAGATAACATTAAAATATGATCCTAGTCACAAAGAAGTGTGTGGAAAGAATGTAGAGCCGTAGTTTTGTCTTTTTCTGCCACTGAGTTATGTGAAATAAGCTGCAAAAAGACGCAAATTTAGGCCATGTAAGAGTGAAATGAGTATATACAGTATTTCAGTATGGTCAAGACTTTCAGACCGATGTATTTTATGTTCTCACTTCCACTGGGCGACTTTTTTTCCGATTGAGAGATTTTTCAAACTGGAAGGGTTAGATTCAGCCTTCATTACCCCTCCCACAGCAGGAATAATTAGATAAATCACCCGCGTGTTGCAGGGATTAATGGTCTCCTTCGCTGTTGCTGGTGCTCCGGGACACTACCCTATATTCAGGTTAATGACAGAGTACTTTTATTTTGATTTATCTATTTACTTAATTTTTACATAAAGAATTCTTGTCAGACGGAGGCATAATACAGTATTATGTACCTGAAGTAACCCTCTCGCTGCCACTATCATTCTTTCACCTTAACTTGGCCCAGATTCTTTCTCTTTTTGTATGTCATTGGCAGAAAAAGATAGCCTGGCTCTGCATCCTTTCCTGATGAAAGATCGTGGTACAATATGTTTGGCAATATTACTGTATTGTGTCTGATTTTTCTGCATGAATTAATGTATATACAGCATCCTGTATACACTATCTGTCTAGATAGATAGATAGTGTATACAGTATGCTGTATATACATTGATTCATGCAGAAAAAACAGACATGCAGGAAATGAAAGACATGTAGCATAATACAGTAATTAACAGTAAAATATACAGGTACTGTATATTGTACTCACGATACTGAAGTACTAAATCATTTTGTTGATTGTTCCTCTGTGGTTAGTGGCGTCCTGTTGGTTAATGCCGGAAAAAAGAAGAAAAAAAGAAGGATATTGCTTTAATGCTGTAAAATACAGATATTGCTTTCACGCTCAATCTGAATGGAGCGACGCTATTACCCACTAAACCACAAGGCGACATAATTTGGTCATACGGTTACCACCCAGCGTAGTAAATGCCGGGCTGCGTTTCAACAGCTGGAGCGCCACGGAACGTGACGGCGCTTTCGAGAGCGAAGGTGTGGGGGGTGAAGGGGGGGTTGTCGCGGCCTCCGTCGACATCTGACAGCTGTAAATGGTTTAGATCACAGTCGTGTAAAGGATAACAGAACTCAATGCCAGGGTATTATTCTGTGTAATTTGGGAGAGTGAACGGATTTTGAATACTAACATGTCATAAATGAAAAGA
Source organism: Coenobita brevimanus (assembly GCF_032717465.1). NCBI lineage: Eukaryota > Metazoa > Arthropoda > Malacostraca > Decapoda > Coenobitidae > Coenobita > Coenobita brevimanus. Next base: position 58,997,032 of record NC_137033.1, read on the forward strand.
TTTGTTACCATACCCTCTTCATTTCAATTAAGTATTGATTTTCGGCTTAATGAAAGTAAAGGCTATGCGGATCTAAAAAGTACGAACTGAGGGTTTGTTTTCATTCCTTCCCGCGAAAATTATACTTCCATGAAGTACCTCCTCACCTCCGTACAATGATCATATCTTCCAAAGTCATCATGTTCCACTGTAGTCTTGCACTGCAGGGTTCATTTCGTCTTCAAAATCGGAGGAAATTACAAGAGGAAGCAGCGGTGGCGAAGGCAGGATTTTTTATGGTTCTTCATTACGGCTTAAATATTTCCAAAGTATTTCGGCAATATGCATTTACAATTATATTTTGCTGACAAATATTCATGTAACATTAATACTGTTGTTAGTAATGATCAAATATACATAACTGCTAAGTATTCTGAAAGAAGGATATCTAGAGTAAAAGCGAATTCGCGCTGCAAGTATTTGATGGTTTCACTGCTACCCCAACTACCCCCGGACCGCTCTGGGGCGCTAAGGCCTGTTGAAATGCAGCCCCGTACAGGAAACCATTTAGGAATTTTGGCTTGTCGCTCAATATAGAGTTACCCATAGGCAGAAGGAAGAGGAAAGAGAGACAGAAGAGGGAGTGTAGAGTCATTAATTCAGCCTGATTTTTTGCTTCTTGGATAAAGATGTTTGTCAGGTCATGTGGCGTCGAAAAATGGGGGATTACTGCATTATAAAAAAAAAAAAAATGTCCAGATTTATCCCACTCAATAGTAGTACACTTTGCAGATCAGTGAACTCTGAGGACAAGACAAGGATAGCGATTGTGAGAAGAGATTGTGTACCCTCAGCAACATAAGAACACAATGTTAGGCTACATGGAAGTTGTCTTTAACAGTAGATGGTACCGTATGTTTACTGTATGTATGTATGTATGTGTGTATGTACAGTATGTGTATGATAGTACCAAGACACTTTTCCTCTTTGCTGATCCTACGAAAGGGGTGATGATGATGGGGTGCGACGAAATACCGAATCGGCGGTCATTTACCGAATCGAGACTTTTGCTTGGAAAATACTATAATTTTTATCACTGTATAGGTTCATACACACCTAATTATTTGAAATCCGGTCAGAAATTTGTGTTAAAAAAAATCAAGATTCAAAGCAAAAACTTGCCAGTGTTAGCAGAAGTGTTTTACCTTTGGCTCGACAACTCGCCTTGACGGACTTCTACTTTGTATAAATATAGATTTAGCATGCAAGTACATTCATTTGCACTGTAAATCAGTATTTATGCAAAATGGAAGTCAAGTCTGTCAAGGTGTGATGGCGATCTAATGGGGAATTCCCGCTAACTTTAGCAGGTTTTCGCTCTGAATCCTGATTTTTTTATTAATAGTTAAATTTAGCACATTTTTTTTTTTTCCGGATTTGAAATAATTAGGTGTGTGTGAAACTATACGGTGAAAAAAAAAAATGGTGCTTTCCTAATAAAAGTGCCGATTTGGTAAATGACCGCCGATTCGGTATTTCGTCTCACCGATGATGATGATGATGATGATAGTTTTCCAACGTTCTTTTATTTTTACCGGATCCTATCTTATCCCATTTCCTAGATAAGGAAACAGTATTTGGATGTTGATAATGATGATAACAGTATTCTCCTACTTATATATATTTATTGTTTTTTGGATTCTACTTCACCCCATATATTAGGTGGAATTAGAGTGTAGATGATGGTGGTGGTGGTGGATGTATGATGTAACAGACCCATTTCACAGCTTTCACACTTGAGCCATACCAAAGGCTCACATACACCCTTGCTTGACCCAGATTTTCATCATTTTGCAGCGTATTTTATGTAGCTCATTGGCCCAGTAACACAATACTATAGATGTACATCCTTTCCATAGCACTTCTTTGTGATTAGCATCATATTCTCGTGTTAAGCTACAGTATTGTTATAGCCCAGCATTCAAGTTGAAGAGATGACAGTGTCAGGTCAAGGTAAAGTGAACAGAGTTTAACACACCTGCACTAACTGTATCTTTTGCCAGACGCCTTAACACTGTAAGGGGTGGCCTTAAACAAATAACCTCATTGTTGCTCTGTCTTCTGGTATTTGAGTGCCCTCCCTCCAGCACACCCCCTTCCTCATATATATCATCACTCCATCCCTCTATCTCTTCCCTAGTCTCCCCCTTACTCCTTTCCACCTTCATGCAGTCCTTATATTAACTCCTGTTTTACAGATAATGGCAGGAGATGCAGTGGAGAGAGTGCCTGCTGGGTGCCTTACACATTGGTTTGAGTCACCCAGAGGTGTGTGCAAATAATTATGGCCAGAGGCAGACCCAGGAAAATTTGGGATGAGGTCATGTGTGATGTCAATGTAATGTACTAATATTGACCTTCATAGTTACCTTTAATAAGTAAGTGTTTGTCTGTTTATATGTATGTATGTATGTGTACATAAAACTGCTAACACATTTGTGGAGTTCTCTTACAGTATACACACAAAGACCTCCTTTGTATCAAGGCCTTCATAGCACCAGCCACCTTCCTTTCCTGTCGCCACTCTGCGTTCCACTTACTTTGCAGCTGTACCTGTCTCACCATACTTATAAACACATACTCCTCAGCCCTATTATCAGTAGACTTCATTACTCAACATCTTTCACAGATCACATTATTTCTTATTCAGTGTACATACACCACAAACATTCCCTACTCCACATCTTACACAAATCAGATCCTGCCCATTCATTTGGGAAAACTTTGGTTAGTGTCTCATTCTATCAGGTTCTGGCTTTCTGAACTTTACCTCACCCTACCCAGTGGTGGGAAAGGAAATCTGGATGATGATGATGATGATTTATATTTTTGTCAGTTTATTTATTTATGTATTTTCTTTTACATGTCAATACTAGTTTTTCCTCATCAGATTTTTTCTCACTATCTGAACCTTGCCTCATCCCATCATTAGGTTGGAAAAGAGGTATGAATGGTGATGATGATGATTTAATCCTTGTTTTGATTGTAGAGTCAGCGACATTTGATGCTACTGTGCCAGGATCCTGTGTAGTAATTATTTATTCATTCATTTGAAGCCTGGTATCATCCTTATGACTGTCTTCTGTACCTTATCAGGTTTATTAACATATTTACTCCCTGGTTCTACCAATGATGTGTACTGTACAGTACAAATTTTTACACACAATCATAAGCAAATCTATTACAGTATTTCCAGTTTACATACATGATTTGTACAGTACAAATTCATACAAGAAATATAAGCATAACCATTACATTATTCCCACTTTTTCATAAATTACTCTTCCTACAGATACCCCTTCCTCATTTGTACTTTGCCAGCATGGGTAAGATTTAAATTGGGCCCACACTCCCTGCACACACAAACATAGACAGTACAGTACTTTCACCTTTATCTTTCTTCCTACAGCCAACACTTCTCTCATTTGGACAATGTTAATACGCGTAAGAAATTTATTCTGGTTCTCACTTTCCTAGGATACACACAGACGTAGCCAGTGCAGTTATCTGTCATATGCATAATTCTTCCAACAGGCACTGATTTCCCATTTGTGCTTTGCTAGCATGGAAGTTAATGCTTGCTCTCACTCTTCCCTCCAGGTGGTGGATCTATCCATCTAACTATTGCCAGATGCCATAATCCCATAAGGGATGGCCATTTGACTTTGAGTTACTGGTTTTACGGGGAGGGGCACTAACCCTCCACCAACCCACTTGTTGACACGTAGGGAGTACGTATGGGTTGGTTATATGGTTACCACCCAGCGTTGTAAATGGTTTCTTGGCTTACAGGAAACCATTTGGCTTTCTAATAGGGACTAATACAGAATGTCAAGACAGCAGCGGCTTTCTTAATTGTCATCTCAGAATGAACGGTTTTATGTTTGTTGGTGGTAGGTGGTGGCAACCATCATCCACTCCCATGATGTAGTGCCACCTACTTCTTCCATCACCATTATTGCCCTTTTTCTGTCCGTCGTCTCTTTCCCTATTGCTGCCATCTTTTGTGTTGCTTTTTATTACTCCTTTTTCCTTTTCAGGTGGCTTTACATTGAGTGACAAGCCATATGGTTTCCTGTAAGCCAGGAAACCATTTACAGCACTAGATGGTAACCATATAACCAGCCCATGTGTGTTCCGTATGTGTCAGAAGAGGGGGTTGGCGGAAGGTTAGTGCCCCTCCCTGTAAAACAACTAACTGAAAAACAAACAACCACTCCTTATGGGATTATGGCGTCTGGCAATAGATAGATATTTGTTGGTGCTAGTTGATTTTATTCAGGTTATTTTGGCTCCAGGTGTATTGTGCATGAACCTGGTGGACTGCAGGATGAAGTTACTCATCTCACACAGTCCACCATTCTTCTTTTGGGGGATAGGGAAGGAGTTAAGAAACATTATAATTGAGCTTAACGTGCCAGTAGTGACCCATAATCTGGGCTGTAATTTTGCGCCTTAACTTGGCCCAGATTTTTCATTCTTTTGCATCTTATTTTACATTGAGAACAGTATGACAGTATGCAACTCTGCATCCCTCACGTAGCACTTCTTTGTGGTTAGTATCATATCTAATGTTAATATTTTGTTACAAATCAACATTCAAGATTTTAGGCAGAGTTAAAAACTATTTTTTTCTTCTTTTTCCTTTAATATACTGTAATGTGTCCAGCTCCAGGCATTGGCTCAGTAGCCAGCATCCTGAGGCCCAGCAGTCCTTTTATTTACCACACACCTCCACGGGTCACCACTTTGGCACCAGCATCCACCATTCATACTGAATATATGCCAGGACTGTCTCTTACAGACTACTGTATTGGTAGTGGAGATGTTTTCATGACATGTCAGTGAGTCTTATGGTAGGTCAGTAAATTCTGTTGTAAAGAAATTCAAATCCATCAACTGTTCTCAGCCCCAGCTGGGAATTGAATTTGTCCCCATTAGGACAGTACACCACCTCCTTACTGACTCAGTCACCACCGTCCATTGTTAATAATTACCTGCCTTTCCAGATCATCATATGGTATATGAGGGAAGACTTGGCTGTTGCAGCACATAGTTTCATTCACCCGCTGACCTCACACATGGGACAGTGGCTTCTGTTGTTTTTTAAGCCTGCATCGTGACCTTCTCCAGTCCTGAATAAGCCATTAGGCAAATGATACAACTGCCTCAAGCCTGCCACAGAAAGGATTCATTCACAATATCTTAAAGTGCTTGATCTTCAAAAGGTAAGGAGGAAATAATGTTTTGTATTTTTATGTATAGTGGCATTCCAGAAAGGGTTATTCTCTACTAGATTTACTGTACTTAAATTTGCAGTAGACATATGCTTGTCTCAAAGATTAAGCCATGTATGTGTAAGTAAAAGCCTATTAATATGAGCATAATTATTAGCATGTACTTGTTACATGCAGTATGATAAGTGGGTTTGCTTCACTTACATGCTGAAGTATGATGAGGTACGGTGTGTTGAATAAGTTGTTATGGAAGAGGTGTTAAGAAGCCTCCTGTGTCACTTAAAACCCATCTTGAACAGTTTATTATGCTATTACATCTTAATTTTCTTCTTTGTCATACTGTGTTAATATCAAAGTTTGCTTCAGTAACATACAGGAGAATGATGAGGTACAATGTGCAGAATAAATTGCATAGAAAGAGGTGTTATGAAGCCTCTTATGCTTCCTAAAACTCTTCTTTAACAATTAATCATACTATTACACCATAACACTATCCTGGATGTCATAGTGTTGTAGTGTCAACACAGTTTGCATCAATAACATTCAGGTGAAAATTTAAATACAGTGGTCAGAATAAATAGTTAAGGAAGAGTTTATAAGATTCCTTGTATGTCATCCAAAGCTGTAACAGTTTCTTATCCATAAAACACCTTAACTTTCTATACTTTGTCATATTGTTTTAGTATCAACACAGCTTGCATAAGTAACATAGGCTACAAGAAAATATTGAAGTATAGTATACAGAAATGTGGCTAGCCAAGGAAGAGGTGTCAAGGAACTCTCCCAGAGCATTTAGACTATTACTGTAAAAACACCTTTTACCTCCCATGATTCCTTTAGTTCACTTGGGGATGTCCTTTTTCAGTGTAGAACTGTATATATTAAGACCATTTACCTATTTTGTAACATTAATACAGTATATCTGTACATGGTGTCCTGAGAGATTTTTTACAGAAACTTCAGGAGGTGATTTTATGGCCAAGAATGAGTGAAAAATCCTATATCAACATGAGTCCAGTTCTCAGCTGTTGAAGAACTATTGTTACTGATGACCTTATGGGTTAATTGTGAGGGAGATCGTATTGCCCTTAAGGTCATCAGTAATTCTAGCTCCTGTAACAGTGGATTTGGACACAAGTGGATATAGCAATTTTTACTCAAAAGTAGCTTTAGAATAACCCCTGAAGTTTCTCAGTAGTCTTACTGGATGCCCTGTATAGTCTATCTATCTATAGCCCGATGCCCTAATCCTGCAAAGGGTGGCCGCAGACAAAACGCCTCCAAGTCGCTCTGTCACCCACCATTTGACTACCCTCCCTCCAACTCATCCCCCCCTCCCTCATATACCTCTCAATTCCATCTCTCCACCTCATCCTCAGTCTACCTCTCCCTCTCCCTCCTTCCACCTCACCTACATACACCCTCTTAGTCAGTCTTTCATTCTCCATTCTCTTCACATGTCCAAGCCACCTCAGTGTATTTCTCCTAATCTTCTTAACCACATCCACATCCACCCCACAACGTTCCTTCACTTCTTCATTCGTCAACCTGTCCCTCCACGTCACTCCACATGCTCCTCTCAAGTAACTCATTTCCATTACTCTCACTCTTGACTTGTTCCCCTCTTGCAAGGTCCATGCCTCGCTTCCATATGTCAGGGTAGGGATCACGATACTATCATGCAGTGACTTCTTAACTTCCATACTCACCTCCCAATTTCTCATCACTGCTTTCAGTGTACCAACAACCTTCCTTCCCTGCTGTACCCTTTCATGCACTTCATCCCCCAAAGTTCCATCCTTACTCATCACACTACCCAAGTACTTGAATGCACTCACATACTCCATATCCTCACCATCCAGCCTCACTGCACACTCTATGACTTCATTCCTCTCAAACACCATAACTTTACTTTTGTTTACATTAACTTTCAGATTTCTCCTCCTACACACTGTCCCAAATTCATTCACCAAACATTGCAACTCCCATTCATCTTCACTCAACAGTACTGTATCATCAGCAGACAGCAACACCGGAAGCTTCCAAATCTCACCCTCATTCATTAGAGCCACCCCCACATCCACTGCCCTACCCTGCACCTCCTTTACAACCCCATCCATGTATATATTAAACACCCATGGAGACATCATACAACCCTGTTTCAGTCCCACATTGAGCTCAAAGAACTCACTCAGCTCACCAGCCACTCGCATCGTAGCCCTAGCTCCCTCGTACATACTCTTCACAGCACTCAACAATTTCCCTCCACTCCATATATTCTTAATACCTTCCACATACCTTGCCTATCTATTCTGTCATAAGCTTTCTCCAAGTCCATGAAGGCAGCATACACTTTCCTTCCCTTCTCTAGATACTTCTCCACTAAACATCTTAGAACAAGTATCTGATCTACACACCCTTTTCCTTCCTAAATCTGCCTTGTTCTTCTCCAACTAGCTCCTCTGTCATATGCCTAACCCTATCAATGAGTATTCTACCATATATTTTACCAGTCACACTAAGAAGGCAAATACCCCTGTGGTTACCATATACTTCTCTCTCCCCTTTTCCTTTGTATAAAGGAACAATTATACCTGATTTCCAGTCCTCTGGAACCCTTCCCTCTTCCCAAGCCAATCTACACAACTTCCATATCCACTCCACAACAATCTCACCCCCATACCTAAGCATTTCACCACACACTTCATCAATTCCTGGGGCCTTTCCCAACTTAATCTTCTTCATCGCTTCCACTACTTCCACCCTACTGATCTCTTCCTCCCTCCTCTCATCTCTTCTTCTCCCAGCCATTCCCCAACCACTTATACTCGCAATGCTCTCACTCTCTACATTCAACAAATCCTTAAAGTGCTCCTTCCATCTCCTCAATTTCTCTCTCTTCTCCACCAACAATCTATTATTCCTATCTTTCACTCCCCTATTATTTCCCCTTTCACACTGCCTTACTTTCTTTACCTCCTTCCAAACAGTTTCTAACTCTCCCTCCATTTCACACTCAGATTCCTCCCAAACTCTTCATCCACTTTCTTCTTACTTTCCTTCACCAGTCTCTTAACCTCCCTTCTCCTGCTCACATATATCTCTCTCTTCTCTCTCATCTTCTCCCCTACCTCTACTCACTAACCATTCACTATATGCCTTCTTCTTTCATTCCACAGCTCGTTTCACCTCATCATTCCCCTTTCATCTCCTTCTCACTCCACAAACTGCCTCACTCGCTGCGCCTATCTCTTCCGTGAATATCTTACATACGTCTTCCACCCCTTCCATCTGCTCTAGCTCATACCTTCCCAATAGTACTGTACAGTATTTATATTTATATCAGTGCCACCACTAGAAGGCACCTGAGATAGGTTAGGTTAGGTTAAGTTTGGTTAGGTTGGGTTAAGCCATGGTAGGGTTTGATTGGTTAGGTTAGGTAGCAGTTTTTTTTTTTTTTCCTGCAGCGCATTAATAGATGGGAAAAGATGTCTGAATGATGGTGGTAGTGGTGATGGTGACAAATGTGTATGATGTGTATAATTGTTGTGGATATTTCACCTCACCTCATCATTAGGTAGGGAAAATGATGATGATGATGATTATGTGAACTAAGGTAGCCCACCCTCAGGCCATTATGTCTCCTGGGGGTAACGTGGGATTGGTGGTTTAACATTAACCATATACTGTATGATGATTAACATGCAGAATTTGTATAGTGAGGTGTTTTGCTTAGAATAATGATGGTGATTATAATATAATATGATTTGCCTGAGTGTTCGTTGCTTTCTGGACCCTGCCTCACCCCATCCTTAGGTGTGAAAAGTGGTCTGGATGGTGGTGGTGGTGGTGGTGTTGCATAATGTATATAGGCAGGTGTTTTGAGGGATAGGGAGGGAGTTGAGGAATGTTTATATAGCTGTACATTGTTGCTGCTGAGGGAAGGCTTGCCCCCTTCAGTGTCTACCTAATTATCAGTGTTAGAGAGGGAAGACTTATTGTTTGTAGTTTTACTGAATGAAGTTACTGTGAGTTGGAGGAAGGGCAGCCTGATGATGGAGGACAGTGTCATGAAAGCAGTTTGTTTGTGGCTACTCCTTTCAGGATTAAGGGTTATGGGCATAGATAGATGGATTGATATAGATAACTTTGTAGGTAATAATGTATATAAACATGCATTTGAATGGGTATGGATAGATGGTTCCCAGGCTACAAGGATGTTTAATGGCTGTGTTGGTGGCCTGTGACACCTGTACATGTCTAGGTATGAAGACAGAAGGACACTATGTATTTGCTGTGAGACCTCCATGCTAGAGAACTGAGCAGAGAAATAACTCAAGATCGACACTGGGAGAATGACTCTGGTTAAAAGACTTACACATGCTCTCATTGTCATGGGTCTCTTAAACATAATAGTAAATGCATGACATTCTTTTTTTTACTGCAGTCTGGGCAACATTGCTTGAGGATACTGTAATGTACTATAACTTAGTTCATATATAGAGATTTCATCATTTCCTGCCTGTTGTCTTTATTCTTTCCATGTGAATGTGCTACAACCCATCCTGACTTGATAAACTATTGTATAAGTTACATGTCCATATTCACAGCCTCCAGTCCTCCAGTTAATATTTTTAAATACCTCTATATTAGAATATCAGAGGTTACTTAGTTGACTGAGAGAAGTGGGGTGCTGAAGATTTATTGCTTTGAAATTTTTTGTGGATAGCAGCTCAGAAATAATTCAGAATCCATCCTTGTCCATCCCGTATTAACACAGTAGCTGGCCCTTCGTTACTTAACCCACCAGATTCAGTAGCTTTGGATGATGTGTTGGCATGCACTGAATTGAGATGTGTTTTGCAATGAGTGCATACATTTGCAACAACACAGTCTCACTACAGCTTAGTTTGCATGGCCAGTGAACAAAAGGGAATGAATGCTGTCATTAACCATGCATGAAACCTTGGGGGTAGGGTTTTTTTTCAAGAATACTCCCCCAGTATCCCTGCTTGTTGTAAAAGGGGACTAAAAGGTTAGTGCCCCTCCCTGGAAAACAACTAACTAAAAAGACAAACAAGAAGCCTCGGACAAGGACTGACCAAACGATGACGACCCAGGACCGGACAAAGGACTTGGTAATGGCTACGTGGAATGTAAGGGGAGCGAATGATGAGGTGAAAGAGAGAGACATTCTCCAGGTGCTTGAGGGTGCAAAAGTGGATGTATGTGGAATAACTGAAACAAAATGGAGATGAGAAAGTGTGAGAGAATGGCATTATGGATGGGGTATATGTGCAGGAGTAGGTGAGAATGAGAGGGCAAAGGAAGGAGTATGTATAGTTGTGAGTAAAAGATGGAAGAAGAGCATAAGACAGTATGGATCACTTGGGTCAAGGATTGTGTGGGTAAAGTTGAAAGTTGGAATACAAATGTGGGCGATTGTGTGTGTGTGTATGCACCAATGCAAGATCGTGCTAGCAGACTGAGAGAAGAGTTCTGGACAAATGTGGAAGTGTGCATGGAAAAGTTTGGAAGGAATGAGAGAGTGTTTTTGATCGGTGATATGAATGGTAAAGTAGGGAATGTGAAGGTGGATAGAATAGTTGGTGAGTGGGGTGTGCCTGCTGAGGTAGATGAGAATGGCAGTGTGTTAGTGGACATTTGTGGTGGGAGGGGGTTGGTGATAGCCAATACCCTCTTCAGGCATAAAGTGATCCACAGGTATACATGGCGAGTGATGAGATGGGTGGGTGGTGAACTGAATGAAAGGAAGACAATAATTGATTATGTGTTTGTAGATGAAAGGATGCGAAGATGTGTAATGGATGCAAGAGCTTATAGAGGTTGGGGGAGTGGACTTTCTGACCACTACTTGGTGGTGGCCAGAATTAGGATCCAAGTAAGATGGAGAAATAGAAGAAGGGAAAGAAAAGAGGAAGGAGTAGTTGCAAGGAGAGTGGAAAGGTTACAAGAGGATGAGAAAACGGCAGAGTATAAGAGAGAAGCGGAGGAACAATTGGGCAAATATGAATTGGAGTAGATGGGGGACGTGGAAGGTGTGTGCAGGATATTTACAGAAGAAATACAGTATGTGCAGCATGTGATGTGGTGTATGGGAGGAAGAGAAGACGGAGGGGGGTGCAAGGAACAGCGTGGTGGACTGAAGAGGTGAGACAGGCTGTGGCACAAAAGAAGAAAGCGTACAATGAATGGATGAGAAATAGGGGCGTGGAAGAAGTTGAGAGGCGGAAGAGAGAGTTATATGTAGAAAGAAAGAGAGAGGTGAAAAGATTAGTAAGAGATAGTAAGAAGAGAGTAGATGAGGAATTTGGAAGGAATTTGAGTGTAAAGTGGAGGGACTGTAAGGAAATGTTCTGGAAAGAGGTGAAGAGAGTAAGACAGGGTGGAAGTGAGGTTAGCAGTGGAGTGAAAGATAAAAATGGTAGATTACTAGTGGAGATGGGAGAAAAAGTGAGCAGATGGAGAGAACACTTTAAGGAATTGTTGGACATACAGGATGGAAGTAATGCGAGTATAAGTGGCTGGGGAATGGCTGGGAGAAGGAGGGAGGTGAGAAGACAGGAAGAAATCATTAGGATAGAAGTTGTGGAAGCAGTGAAGAAAGTTAAATCTGGGAAAGCCCCAGGAATTGATGGAGTGTGTGGTGAAATGCTGAAGCATGGGGGAGAGATAGTAGTAGAATGGATGTGGAAGATGTGCAGATTGGCCTGGGAGGAAGGTAGAGTCCCGGAGGATTGGAAGTCAAGTATAATTATTCGCTTGTACAAAGGAAAAGGGGAAAAAGAAGTGTGTGGTAATCATGGGGGTATTTGTCTTCTTAGTATAATAGGAAAAGTGTATGGTAGGATACTTATTGATAGAGTTAGAGAAAGAATAGAGGAATTAGTTGGAGAATAACAGGGAGGCTTTAGGAAGGGAAGAGGTTGTGTAGATCAGATATTCATTCTTAGATCTTTAGTGGAAAAGTTTCTAGAGAAGGGAAAGAAGTTGTATGCGGCTTTCATGGATTTGGAGAAAGCATATGACAGGGTGGATAGACAAGGATTGTGGAAAGTATTAAGAATATATGGAGTAGATGGGAAGTTGTTGAATGCTGTGAAGAGTATGTATGATGATGCTAAGGCTGCTGTGCTTGTGGATGGTGAACTAAGTGAAATTTTCTCTTTGAAGGTTGGGTTGAAACAGGGATGTGTCATGTCTCCATGGTTGTTCAGTCTGTACATGGATGGGGTAATAAAAGAGGTACAAGGTAGGGTAGTGGATGTTGGAGTGGCCCTGGTGAGAGAGGATAGTGTTTGGAAACTCCCTGTACTGTTGTTTGCAGATGATACTGTGTTGTTAAGTGAAGACGAAGGGGAGCTGCAAGGCTTGGTGGATGAGTTTGGGAGAGTGTGTAAGAAACGGAATCTAAAGGTGAATGTAGGGAAGAGTAAAGTGATGGTCTTTGAGAGAGGTGAGGTCAGTGAATGTACAGCGAGGTTGGATGGTGAGGAATTGGAAAATGTGAGTACGTTTAAGTACTTGGGTAGTGTGATGAGTAAGGATGGAGGTTTGGAGGGTGAAGTTCTTGAAAGGGTACAGCAGGGAAGAAAGGTTGCTGGTTCTTTGAAAGCTGTGATAAGAAACAGGGAAGTGAGCATGGAAGTGAAAAAGTTACTACATGACAGTATTGTGATACCAACTCTAACGTATGGAAGTGAAGCTTGGATGTTGTTGGAAGGACACAAGTCAAGAGTGAGAGCAGTGGAAATGAGTTATTTAAGAGGAGCCTGTGGAGTCACATGGAGAGACAGGCTGACAAATGAGGATATAAAGGAACGTTGTGGTGTGGATGTGGATGTGATAGGAAGCATTATGAGGAACACACTGAGGTGGTTTGGCCATGTGGAGAGGATGGAGGGTGAAAGACTGACGAAGAGAGTGTATTTGAGTGAGGTGGAGGGGGGAAGAGGGAGGGTGGAGGCTGAGGATGAGATGAAGGGATGGGGTGGAGAGGTATATGAGAGAGGGGGGTGTGAGTTGGGAGCAGGGCAGTGAAATGGCGGAGGACAGAGTGATGTGGAGGTGATTTGTTTGTGGCCTCCCCAAATGGGATTGAGGCGTCTGGCAATAGATAGATAGATAGATAGACTTCTTTTATTGAACCATTGTTGTTGTAGTGGCTCCAGGCTCATATAAATGTGAACCCACTGGACTGCTGGTTGATGTTTCCCCATCATGCAGTCCACCATCCATCCTTTCAGCACTGCCAATAGTATTTTGATGAACCAGTCAATTCTGTCAAAGGACATGATGGAAGTTGAGAGACATTTGTATAGCTAAGTACTAAAGCCAGTTAATTACTTCCTAGGAGTTGCTAGAAACTGTTGAAAATAAGGAAACCTAAGATGTGTAATGTTATTTTTAATCATTTGTGAGTCTCAGCATAGACTTTGATTCTGTTTACATGTGGCAGAAATTCTTTTTTTCATTCATTCATTGCCAGACGCCATGTATCCCAGACGGGGTGGCCAAGGGCTTAGAGTTAATTGTTTTACAGGGAGGGGCACTAATCCTCCACCAACCCCACTTGACATGTAGGGATGCCAACAGCATCTGGTGTTCCCAGGCGGTCACCCATCCAAGTACTAACCAGACCCAACGTTGCTTAACTTCGCTGATCGGACAGGAAGCGGTGTACTCAACGTGGTATGGCCATTGCCTAAGAATATATATAGTGTCCCTTCATCTTTATACTTTGACTTGGGGAAAAAAAAAAAAGTGTCATATTTTCAGTCATGATACACACTTAGAGCCTGGAAATGATCTGTCCATATCTGTTCATGTCTGTTTATATCTATTTTTGCTATCATGTCAAGTTGTCAGTCTCCTTGTAAAGTTGGGCATCTAGATTGCTAGAAAGAAATTAACCCTGAGAGTAAGTGAGAGTGGAGCAGGTAGTGTTTTTCATCTGATGGAATTGGGCCACTTCCACAACTTGAATACTAAGGTAGTGAAGTATATAATACAGGATGGTGTGTTGTGGGAGAAATGTTAGAGTCAGTATAATGCAGGGAAGCATATATGGGTAGTATTAACACTCTCAGGCTTGTATTCTCACTCAGGTGTTAGAATAAAGTAGTGAATTAAGTTAGGCAGTATGTTGTGTTGTGGGAGGAAGGTTAGAGTATAATGCAGGGAAGCATATATGGGTAGTATTAACACTCTCAGGCTTGTATTCTCACTCAGGTGTTAGAATAAAGTAGTGAATTAAGTTAGGCAGTATGTTGTGTTGTGGGAGGAAGGATTAATTAGTCGGGACAGACTTGACTGCACTTGGTTATATCAGTCCCATACAACAGTCAGTATTAACACTCTCAGACTGGTTTAATAAAGCAGTGGATTATTATGTGGAGACGATGGAGAATGAGAGACTGATTAAAAGAGTGTATGTGAGTGAGGTGGAGAGGGAGACCATGGATGAGATGGAGGGATGGAGTGGAGAGATATATGAGAGAGGGTGGTGCGAGTTGGAGGGAAGGCAGCCAAATGGCAGAGGACAAGGCAATGTGCAGGTGATGTCTGTCTGTCTGTTTGTCTATCTGTCTATCTATCTATCTATCTATCTGTCTGTCTGTCTGTATATATATATATATAAATATATATACTGCATTTTTTTTTTTTTTATCAGGCTATAGATAGATAGGATGGTGTGTAGTGGGAGGAGAGGTTGTTACTGAGTTGGAACAGGACTGACTGCATGAGGAGAGTGACAGGTTTCAGTGTCAAGGGAATAATGCCCCAAGGCAGATCAAGGAAGGCATGGGCTGAGTGTGGAGACCTGTGGGTTACCAATATCTATCTATCTGTCTACTGTATCTATTGCCAGATGCCATAATCCCATTATGAAGAGGGAAATGGCTCAATATTTTGACACATGGACACTTGGCCTTGGGTGAAAGAAATTTGAATTTGGCACTATTTTCTTTCTTCTTTCTTTCTTTTTTTTTTACAGTTTGGTGGCCCTAAAACTTTTGGTTCCTTCTCTGTATAAAAAACAAATAAACAACAACAACAAGAGAAAAAAAAATTAAAGCAGAATGGAGGATAGGGGACTGAGTAAGGAAGTGGCTCAAGATCTGACATAACAGACACATACCATTGAATTAAAGTACATACACATGTTAATGTCAAAGCAAGATAGAGAATAAGGGACTGAGTAACGAAATGCTACACATGATAGGTATACAGTATGACAGCTTGATAGAGGATAGGGGACTGAGTAAGGAAATGCTACACATGACAGAAGTACAGTATAAAAGCAGAATAGAGGATAGGGGACTGAATAGGGAAATGTTGCACATGATTAATATACAGTATAAAAGCAGAATAGAGGATAGGGGACTGAATAGGGAAATGCTACACATGATTGATATACAGTATAAAGGCAGGATAGAGGATAGGGGACTGAACAAGGAAGTGCTACACATGATTGATATACAGTATAAAAGCAGGGTAAAGGATACGGGTTTATGTAAGGAAATGCTTCACATGACAGAAACATAGAAGCGTAGTGGAGGATAGGGGACTGAATAGGGAAATGCTACTTATGATAAAAACATAAAAGCAGGGTAAAGGATCAAGGACCGAATGGTGAAACACTACACATGATAGAAATAAAAAAGCAGGAGAGAGGATAGTGATATGAGTAGGGAAATGGATCAAAATTAGGACATACAAACTCTTGCCATGCAGTGAATGATAACACCCACACAGCATGTTCAGTGGTCTAAATGCAAATTAACGAACTGTAACATAGCGTAACTCCATGCATTGTATGTGGTGATGGCAGATAATATATACCTAGGTATTAAGCACTCAGACTCCTATGGCCCACTCTGAGCTGAATATAATTGTCTGTTTGCTAGAAGTGCTAGATTTATCTCATCTCCCAAGCATGGTATAATGTAACTCCATATACTGTATGTGATGACATCAGGCAATAGACAGATATTAAACAGTAAGACTCCTATGACTCACTCCAGCTGAATATAGTTGTCTAAGTGGAACAGATTGCTAGAATTATCCTTCCAAGACAGGGTTAATGCTGGTGATGTTAACACACACAGGCTTCTATTGCTCACTCTCAGCTGAATATACCATAATTTTTTGTTAGCTGGAATAAAGTACTTGAGTTATGCCAACCATGAGACTGTTAACAGTGACAGCATTAACACTCAGGCTAATAATCATATGTTTGTTGGTTCAAATTGTAGGCTGTTTCTAATTCCACCAGTTCAAAATCTAGGCTGTATCAAACTCCACCAGTTCAAAGTCTAGGCTGTATCAAACTCCACCAGTTCAAAATTGAGGCTGTATCTGACTCCATCAGTTCAAAATCTAGATTTTATCTAACTCTACCAGTTCAAAATCTAAGCTGTATCTAACTCTGCCAGTTTACTGTCTCCTAAATTGAATAAAATCAGCTTTATACTGTATAACAGGCATGTGGTACAGGAAAGACATCATCTGGAGAGGAATAATGTGAAGCCTAGGGCAGTGTTTACATTAATTTTGCTTCACTTTTGTTGTTGTTGCACTACCTCTGTCTGGTTGGTGAAGCAGATGTACAGACCACAAACAAACAGCTGCCCTACTTTGGCAGACAGTGCCTTGTAAACTGCTTTTGTTCCCAGGATATACTGGATATACTTTTCTCCTAAATTCTTGTTGTTACAGTATTATTATTGAGTTGAAAAGAACACCCAGATAGTGATGGGGTTAGTGAAGGATATACAGTATCTACATACTGTAGCCTCTTCACTTGGAGGCATCTCATTAAAGGTGAATGAAAGTGTCTGGAGGTAGCAAAAATAGAATATACAATATCATTGGGGCCAGGATTCTAGGGGGTTTGAATGGTGAGTGAATGGGAGTGTGACTCATTCAACTGGGCAAACTTTGGTTAGTATCTCATTCTCTCAATTCTTTCTGGCTCTCTGAACCCTTCCTCACCCAACCTTGGGTTGGGAAAAGAGGTCTGAATGATGATACTGGTGATGTTGATGATGATGATGATGATGGTGATATCATCCCTGGGTTGAAGGAATCAATATAATGCAAAATATTGCTATAATCTTTTCATTAATTGAATATTTTCCCCTTAACCAAAATATATATTTTCTACTGTATCTCATTCTTGTTCCTGAGACTTTTATTTTGCTGAGAAGATCATCCAAGTAGTGAAGTGGTTAATGAAGGCTGTATCTAATCATCTCCATGTAGAATTGCCTTTGTAAACTGAATATAATCATCTGGAGGTAGCAAAAAGTAAATGCAATACGTTTTTGGATGGAAGACATTCATGTAAAGATGATGATAATGATGATAACCTAAAAATGAGGATGATGATTATAATGATGGTATTTATTATTGCATTAACTTCGCTCCATTCTCATAAACATTATCCTTGGGTTGAAGATATTAACACAATGATGATGATAATTATTAACTTTACTACTCCTCTTTCATAAGCTTCTCTAACCCAAGGATGTATATTATTTTTGCTTCTGCTACATGATTTTATGTAGGTAAAAAGAACGTCCAGGTAGGGAAAGGTTATTTAAAGTATTTAATCCCTTCATATAGAATTGCCACCTATAAACTTAATAAAATCATCAGAAGGTAAGAAAAATAATGTAACCTGTACAGTACATTTTTGGGTTGAAAGCGCTGATGTAGAGATTATGATGATGATGATCATGATCATGATGATAACTCTTCTTCAGTTTTGTACCTGCATGAGCCCAAGGATGTAAATTGTTTTTTTTCTTGCTGCCGTTATACTCTTCACATTAACCAGGCATACAGTTGCCCTCTCTGTGTGTTGAATGCTGAGTAGTAACAAGTGATTAACACTGGAATATGGTGCTAGTCACAAAGAGGTGCTCTGAAAATGGCTGTGCAGCTTTAGTAATTTTTACTTTATCATTGAGAGACAGAAAAGTTGCAGAAGAATGAAAATCTCTGCCTGGTTTCACAGAATAAACTACAGATGATTTTATTTAGGTGAAAAGAGTATCCAGGTAGGGCTGGGGTTGATGAAGGCTGTATCGAAGCCCCTCATTATTGGTAAAGTCCATCCACCGCTGAATAAATATCATTTGGATATAGCAAGAATAAAACAGACCGTTGGATTGAAGAAGTTGATGCTTTATTTTATGCATAACTATGTATACAGTATTGTGCAGTCATACATATACTGTACTAAATCCACATTTTTTTTCTATTATGTTCATAGTGAAAGTAGTGAAAGCCAATCCCATTTTGCCCTCTTCAGAGAGTAGGAATCCAAAGCCAGGCTACTGTAGTCCAGAGCATTTAAGGGTAAGAGAGCAGCCTGTGCCTCTGTTAGAATTTTACATGATAGAAAAACCTCCAGTCACCCTTGGGACTCAAACCATTAATCACAAAAGTTTGATGTTAAATGTTCCATTGGTGTGTATAAAGCTGATTTGCTTGTCTCCCTTAATATACTTTATTAGTTTTAAGGAATAGATTATTGTGGAACACATGTATTACTTATGATATGGGCAGACTGATATTATAGTACATTACTCACCAGTATTTCGCAACAGTATAAATGAACAGTATCAGTTGCATCTGTTAGTGCTTTATTGCTCTCCTTTTAAGCTGGTCTGGTAACTTAGCAATAATCAAAGCCAGTGTTGTTACATGTTTTTGGGCAAATGCTCAGATGAAGTTGCGTCCATGGTGCCACCTCTCCATGCCTTCCCTCGTTCTACTCAGGCATATGATAGTGCTCATGACTGGAATGTCACTCAGCCATATTGCAGAACTTCTGCCTGTCAGAATTCTTTCATTCCCTGAACTGCATCTGTCTAGAACTCGCTTCCCCAGAGTTGTTTCCCTCTAAATTTCAACCAACAGCTGTTCAAGTCTAACTGTTACAGATATTTTATGAACAGAGGACACCAGTAATCTGGTGTATGGATTATTTTTTTTTTAATTCATTTGTTTTTCTTTCCTCCATTCTGTTAAAAAAAAAAAAAAAAAAAAATCTCATTATACCATCATCCAGTCCTGTGCTGCCCCATTATAAGCGTAGAAACCTGGGGCTAGGCAAGTTGGTCTTGACATTTAAGATCTGAGTGACCAGCCTTACTCATCCCTGAGTGGCATTACATGAGCAATAAACCCCAACCATCCCTTGGATATAAACCTACACAGGCTCAATCCAATTGGAGCACCTTAATTACCCACTAAACCACCAGGTGCCATAATTTGGTTGTATGGTTACCACCCAGCATAATAAATGGCTTCCTGGTGTACAGAAAACCATTTTGGCTTGTCACTCAGTGTAGAGTCACCCATAGGCAGAAGGAAGAGGAAAGAGTGAAGAAAAGAAAGACAGAAGGGGGAGTGTAAAGTCACCCATAGGCAGAAAGATGAGAAAAAATGAAGGAAAGAAAGACAAAAGAGGAAGGAAGGGAGGAAATGGCAGACACTCAGAGCAGCACTACATCAAGTGAGTAGATGGTGAGTGGCCCCACCTACTACCCTGTCTCATTATTACTTTTCTTAAATTGATTTACTCTGGCTGAATTGGTAGAAAGGTGGCCTGCAGTCTTAATGGACGCAGGTTCGAATCCCTGCTGGGGCAGGGAACAGTTTAAGAATTTGAGTTTCATAAAAGCAGACTTTACCGTTCTACCATAAGACCTGCTGACATGTCGTAAAAATACCCCCATTAATACCAATACACCAGTCTTGTATGAGACAGCCCTAGCATATATTCAATATGGACAGTGGGTGCTAGCATCGAAGTGGTGACATGTGGAGATGTATGGTATGTAGGAGGACTACTGGGCCATGGGAGCAGGCCGTAAAGCCTATGCCCAGAGCCGTATGGGGAAAAAAAAAAAAAAAGATGGAGGTCATAGCTTTATTGGACATATTCCATCGACTGTCAACTCCTGTTGTGGGAAAAAATTCTTATATTTTACAGCCACATTGTTTGAGTATCCATTACCATGCCTTGTACTCTATTTTTCCTGAAAATGTTTGTTTTTGTTCAAAACTTGTCCTCTATCTGGGTGTAAATACCTGTATGTTCTGTTAATCCATCCATCATCTAATCCTACATTGCTCCATGAGGAGCATAGGAACCCGGGGCTAGGCAAGGTGGTCCTGACATTTAAGATGAGAGTGACCAGCCTCACTCATCCCTGAGTGGCATTACGTGAGCAATAAACCCCAACCACCCCTTGGATATAAACCTTCACCAGCTCAATCCGATTGGAGTGCAATAATTACTCACTAAACCACCAGGCGTCAAAATTTGGTTATATGGTTACCACCCAGCATAATAAATGGTTTCCTGGTGCACAGGAGACCATTTGGCTTGTCACTCATTGTAGAGTCACCCACAGGCAGAAGGAAGAGGAAAGAATGAAGGAAAGAAAGATAGAAAAAGGAGTGTAAAGTCACCTGTAGGCAGAAGGATGAGGAAAGAAAGAAAGAAGAGGATGGAAGGAAAGAAAGATGGAGAGGAAAGGGCAGAAACCTGAGAGCAGCACTACATTGAGTGAGTGGATGGTGAGTGCCCCCACCTACCACAAATGTTTTGTTAATCAGTCATATATTTAAATGTAGCCTATCTTTGTAATATATCATACTGCCATACTGCACATTATTATCTGTGTTAACGCGATTAAATTGTTACTTGAGTGTATATTCAATCACACATTTTACATTATACCATTTGTGGTAGATGGTGCCAGCCATCATCCATGCACCTGATGTAGTGCTGCCTACTTCCTAAGGTGACTCTACATTGAGTCACAAGCCTGATGGTGTCATGTAACTCAGGACACCATTTGCAATGATGGGTAGTAACCAAATAACGGGATGATGTGAAGCTGTTTGGTACTGGGTGAATAGACACAAATGCACCATCCCTCCAGAACCAAGCTTCCACACTCTTCCATGTGCCTGGCTGTGGTAAGGCGATGTGCACCACAAGAGAACATCAGTTCATTGCATGGGATGGCCCTACAGGGGAAATTTCTTGCCTGTGATTGATGGGTCTACTTGGCCAGACAGACCAGGATCACTCAGCATCAACAACTTTTGTCTATGTTCTGTCCTCTCTTTCCGTGTTAATTTTCCTCTTATGAGGTACTTCATGTCTTTCTGTGTTCTCTAAGTCTGCTGTGTTTCTTTCCATTCTTCATCTCTTTCTGTGTTCTATTTTCTGATATACAGTACTTCATATCATTTTCTATGTTCTGTTTCTTCTTAGACTTCATCTCCTACGTCTGTTTTCTATGTTCTCTTTATTTTCATTTATCTCTTCCTCTCATAAGTCTCTTTTTCTGCATTCTTTTAATTAACAATTATCTTTTTTTTTATCAGTATACTTATGTCAAGGTATTGGTTCAGGGAAATATCTGAATACATTTCTATGTTTTCTTAAGTACACCATATCATACAAATATAAAATTTGCTCAGCAGTATGAACAAAATACATAAGAGATTACAGTAAAAGAAATATATATACCTGAATATTAGTCCCAAGTGAAAACTGACTAAATCTGATATAAAGATATGAGTAAAAATAGATAGAAGGTAATTAGGGTAAGGAATTAAAAATAGTATCATATGAATTGTTTGTGTGTAATGGTTATGTTCCAGCTGCTGCTACTACAACACTTGTGGTTGTGGTGGAGGGGGTTGGGGGGAGTGTGGTAGTTATATTATTACTCTATAGCCACCACACACACCACCAGCATACTGCCATCACCACAAGTGTTGCTGATGTTGCTCAACCCCATTCTGTCTGTCCGAGCAGACCTGTCAACTTGCTTCATTTGTGTCATCCTACAGGTACAGTACAGTACATACACTGTGAAGGGAACCAGCACCTCATTGTGACAGGCAGTACCTCATCAGTGTAGGACCTACAGGTACAGTACTGGTATAGTAAGTACACAGTATAGGGAACTGGTACCCCTTGTGATAAACAGTGCCTCACCAGGGTCAGACAAGGGCCCTTCCCCATGGCAAGGTGCAGGGAAATATGAGGAGGCTTAGCTTCCCAGGTGGGCACCAGAGCTGCTTTGCTCCGTACAATGCTGCCACATGTAGGTGCTGCCTTAGTGTTCTTTACCTAAGTGAAACCATTTCATAGTCACAAAGGGACGATAAGTTTGCTGAGTCTGTAGCTGGCGATATGGTGAAGGTGGCAGTATGGTGTCATTATCCAAAGCAGTGGTTCCCAGATGTGGGGCCATGGGCCTTCATCAGGGGAACTGTGAGCTAAGCATAAGTATCTGAAGTCACTGGTGGTAGGATTTTATAATTTCCCAGAGACAGTATTTGAGAGGATTTTTTTTTTCTGTGAGTCATCTTTTGCAGAGCACTGCTAGAGGCAGTGGAGAATCAGTACCTAAAATGTAGAAATGACACATTTGTCATAAACGCTTCTGTGAAAACTTGACGGTGTGTGGCATGAGAATGGGTCACTATCCAGGAGCCAATATCAGTAACTTGGCAAAGTGTTTCAATCTTTTCTTTCTCTGCAAACTAGTGTCTTTAAACATGTTTAGCATTGAGTTGAAAAAGCATAATCAGTTCTACATAGAAGATACCTCTTCTTTACCCTTTTTGTGCCTCAATTACTGATACCCCACTTGGTAGCAAAAATGCAATTTTAAGTTTACCACTAAGTAGTCAATTCATTTTCCAAGTGGTCTTTTTTGTGCATGCATACTATATTTATTTTTAATCACAAGAGTTGTTATAATCATTTGCCCAGCCTGATCACTCAAGTGATGTTGATTTGTTTGCATCTTCAAAGGAACATACAGAGGGTGGGGCACATATGATATATTTAGTCCATGGGTCTACAGATATTACCATATTTAGTCCAAGGGTCCACAAATGTTATCGTGTTTAGTCCAAGGGGCCACAAATGTTGTCGTATTTAGTCCAGGGGGCTACAGATGTTATCATATTTAGTGCAGGGGGCCACCGATGTTATCGTACTTAGTCCAGGGTGCCATAGGTGTTATCATACTTAGTCGAAGGGGGTCACAGGTGTTATCGTATTTAGTCAAGGGAGGCCACAGTTACCATATTTGGTCCAGGGAGCCACAGATGCTACCAGATTTAGAGATTATATTGTACTTAGAATGCTGACATTATTGTTTAGTATAGGGGGGAACACATATTACTGTACTTATTCCATGGAGTCACAGATGTTATAAAATTTAGTCCAGGGGACCACACATGTTATCATATTTAGTTAAGAAGGCCACAGATGTTATCATATTTAGTTCAGGAGGCCACAGAATGAAAAAGTGTAGGAACAATTGCTCTAGTCTCCACACCCCACCACCACCACTACACCACAACACACCATCACCACTAACACCACCATACCATCACATGAGTACGTGGCTGATATGGTGTAGTTGGTTTCCTATCATCTGTCAAGGATTTCTAACTCTCTCAGTTCAGTTGATTAAATTTGGTCAGAGCAGAGGGTTGGTTTGACTTGTTACTAAGGAGACTCATTCCCACCTTATATCTAAGCCTCAGGCTTGACAATTTAATTTTTACTCTATCATGCTTTCTCTTTCTCTGCTCTCTGGACTCTACCTCACACCTGTCTTTAGTTGGGAGAGAGATGTCATGATGAGTTGTTGATGATGATGATGAGGAGGAATTGTTAAAGATTTTGGAAGGATGATGATGATGATGAAATGTTGCAGAGTTTTTTTTGCAGTTGATTTTGCCCTATCTGTCTACTGCCAGATACCTTGATCACTCAAGGGGTGACCACAAATAAAATCACCTCCATGTAGTTTTGTCTTCTTGCCATTTGGCTGCTTTCCCTCCAACTCATATACCTCTTTCTCATATACTATATCTCTCCATTCCATCCCTCAACCTCATCTTTGATCACCCCCTTTGCCTCACCAACATACAGTCTCCTAGTCAGTCTTTCATTCTCCATTCTCTTGACTCCATCATCCTCAGTCTCTCCCTCCCCGTCTTCCCCTCCAGGTCACTCCCCCTCCTGTCCACACCATCCCTCCATCTCATCCTTGGTCTCCTTCTTCCCCTCTCCCCTTCAACCTCACTCACATACAATCAGTTTCTTATTTTTAATCCTCTCTTTACCATCCCTCCATGCCATCCATGGTTTCCCTTCCCTCTTCTCCCCATATTCCTCACTCACTCACACTTTCTTAGTCAGTTTCTCGTTCTCGATCCTCTCCAGTCCGTTCCTCCATATCTTCCTTGGTCTCCCCTTCTTCTCCCTGCCAGTTCCCTCACATACATTCTCATCATCAGTTTCATTATCCATCACCTGCTTATGGCCAAAGCATTTCAAAGTATTTCTCCTAATACTTTCTGTCACATCCATTTCAATATTTACCCATAAGTTTACCGTACTACCCCAACCTAGCCTCATCCTTTATGCCTTAAAGAGGGTAAAATATGGCTGGCTATTTTTGTCACATCATGCTGTAAACCTGGTGGACTGCAGGCTAGTGTTCTCCTCTTCCTGTGTATTACCAGACTTTTTTCAGGGCAAAGTGAGGAAGTTAAAGGACTATTGCATAACCAGGCATTTACATCAGTGCCATCATGTGAAGGCGTCCCTCTCCACCACCAGGGCAATGATAGATGGGTATAGCATGTTTTCAGCTGACAAAAGTGGGCTGCTTAATACTTTAACAGGCCTACCGAGCTGTGGTTGCATGAACTCAGTGTCTTGGCTATTAGGTGAGAATGAGTCACTGTACTGGCCAAACTGAGGTGGGAATCAAGTGAGAATGAGAGTCCTTGGTTACTAGTCAAACAAGTAGGAATCAGGTGAAAATGAGTCCTTGGTTACTAGTCAGACAGGTGGGAATCAGTCTTCTTGGTGAGTCAGACGTGGAAAGCAGTCTCCTTGGTCACTAGTCAGGTAGGATTGAGTCCATGGTTACTAGTCAGACTGAAGTGGGGAATTAGAGTCCTTAGTTTCTAGTCAAACTGAGGTGGGACAGAGAGAAGGCCACCAGTCAAACTGCAGTGGGAATGAGTTTCCTTGGTTACTAGTTCAACTAACCCATTAGTCTGACCACATTTGGCCATCATCTGAGCTGTAACAGGTTTGTACTCTTGCCAGGTGAAGACAAACTGACTGCAGGAGATTACAGAGGAAGGGCAAGGTGTGTGAGTGAAGGAAGGATGTGAAAAAGAAGAGGAGGAAGGGCAGAATGAAGGAAGGAATAAGAGGGAGTGAGAGAAGGGAGAGAGAGAGAGAGAATGATGAAGGGTAAAGGCAAGCAGGAGAGTATGGGAAGGATGAAATGAGGGAATGGAAGAAGGAACTAATGAAGCGGAGAGAAGAAAGGAGCATACATGGAGAAATGAGGGAAAAATGCGTAGAAGAAGGGAAGGAAGGAGAGACAGGGATGAAGGGAGCGAGGTAAATAAAGGAAGAGGCATTTAGGAGAGAAGAAAGGGAATAAGGCAGGGAGGAAGGAAAGCAAAAAGAAAGGAAGAGTGGAAAGAAAGAAGGCAGGGAGAAAGGAAATGAGGTGGAAGGAAAGAAGGCAGGGATGGAAGGAATGAAGAAAGGGAAAGAAGGAAAGGAGAAGGTATGAAAGAAAGGGCATTGGAGGAAAGAGGAGGAAGGCAAGAAAGAAATGGAAAGAGGGAAGCAGAGAAAGAAGGGTGGCAGAAGGAAGCAAAAAGGGGAATTGTTTAGTTTTATCAGTAACTAAATTTAGTGTAAAAACAATACGAAAAATTTTTCGAATGATGTCATTGTCACTAATATTGCATACGAATTAACAATAATTATACATTTACGGTTTGTATAACGATGAAATTGCTTAATTCCGTGTTGCAAAACAATACAATAACCAGTGGATACGGTAAATGTAAATATACGCAAAAATCTACCTGTTCATATATTGTATTATTTAAAAATAATCAGTTTCACTTAATATATATTGCCAAAGCTGCCAAGATATAATTTTGAATATACAATTTACAAATCCCTGGCTCTAGCAACGTCACCAACGTGTCATGGCGTCCGGCCACAGCTGCCTTTGTGTAATAATTTTATAATTTTCGGAACACCGACGGCTTAAATTTTGAAAGTGAATATTTTTATTTTTATTTAACGTTAGTAAGATTAAGGAGAAATAGTAAGAATATATAGAAGAAGGTGATAGGTGGAGTATTGACTGATGGTGTTTAGAGAGGTTGAAGCAGGGAAGTAAAAAATCCTTGTATTACATGAAACCATTGGTACTGGTGAGGGACACCTTCACGTGGTGGCATCGATATGACCAGTAGGTGGGGCTGCCCCTCTTTGACGTGTCTTTCAGCCTCGTACTGGCCGAAAAGAGGATGGTGGATTGTAGGTGGAGGCTGGAAGGTGGGGTCAGTTGTAATGGCAGGCTTTTTTTTTTTTTTTTTTTTTTTCCCCAGTAACTATATCTTTATAATTCTTCACTCCAAAATATGGTTATTTTAGAATTATTTTACAAGTGCACAGGGATTTGGAATCTCAATTTTACTCTTACAGATATCTAAATCTCACCATTGCGAACATTTTGAACCCTAGAAACAACTTCCGCAAATGAATATTAACGCGAAAAAAGATTTTTGAAAATTTTCCGAAAAATTACTCTCTACATAGTCTGGCGATACGTGAGACCCATCGCGGCGCGTGCCTAATGCATTGTGGTCCTGTCTCGCGTGTGTCTACCATCACGTCACGGTTCACGTGACTTATGGGTGGGGCTAAAGCATGTGTCTACTGTTACGTCACGTGCTATCTGCTCATGCATGAAGTTCAAACTGATACAACTGGCGCGCAAATTTGAATTTCAGATACGCTAGGGTCCCGCAGGATTTGAAAGTCAGTTCGTCTCCAGCCACGATCTGTGAAGCCTGCAAAATTAGCGTAAGTACTTCATGAGCTGTAAACTGGTGAATAAAGGCAATATTTTGTATTTACACCCGGTTAGGTTAGGTTAGATGAGGTTTGGTTAATGTCAGGGGGGGTCTGGGGGGCAAAGCCCCCCAGTTAGAAAGCACGGCCAGGGCTGGGGGGTCTGGGGGGCGAAGCCCCCCAGTTAGCAAACACGGACTCCCTAAGAAGCTTAAAATTTCATTTTTCCGAAGGATTTTAGTGTTTTCGGTTTGAATTTGATAACAGTTTCAGTCGGAAATCACTCGTTTTTGTGTGTTTTCCCCACCCAAAACCCTGCTTTCCCACAGGTCCCCCATTGTTCTTGGCATGGAAAAATATAATTTTATGGCTTAGCTTAGTTTAGCTTAGGATATAAGGGTTTGCTGGTGACAGCGGGCAGGCGATTGTTGGTGCAAGGCCGTGGGGAGTAGGCCAGACGGCCCGGCACGCAGCGGCCTGGGTGGTGAAACCAATGTATTTCTGATGGTTTTTGATGTGCTGTGAATTATTCTGACCTTCATTCCTATCGCAGATCAATATATTATGTGATTTCCCCCACCCAAAAACCCCGGGTTTGCCCATCTCCCCCATTCTTGTGGGGGGAAGGGGGGATGGGGGATATCTTGAAATATACTGATTTGCGGCAGAATGAAGGGCAGATTCGTTCAAAACACATCAAAAACTATCAGAAATACCTTGGTTTCACCAAAAAGAACGTCCCTGTGGACTTGTAAAAAATTACAGTAATTTTTTACAAGTGCACAGGGACGTTCTTTTTGGTGAAACCAAGGTATTTCTGATAGTTTTTGATGTGTTTTGAACGAATCTGCCCTTCATTCTGCCGCAAATCAGTATATTTCAAGATATCCCCCATCCCCCCTTCCCCCCACAAGAATGGGGGAGATGGGCAAACCCGGGGTTTTTGGGTGGGGGAAATCACATAATATATTGATCTGCGATAGGAATGAAGGTCAGAATAATTCACAGCACATCAAAAACCATCAGAAATACATTGGTTTCACCAGCCAGGCCGCTGCGCGCCGGGCCGTCTGGCCTACTCCCCACGGCCTTGTACCAACAATCGCCTGCCCGCTGTCACCAGCAAACCCTTATATCCTAAGCTAAACTAAGCTAAGCCATAAAATTATATTTTTCCATGCCAAGAACAATGGGGGACCTGTGGGAAAGCAGGGTTTTGGGTGGGGAAAACACACAAAAACGAGTGATTTCCGACTGAAACTGTTATCAAATTCAAACCGAAAACACTAAAATCCTTCGGAAAAATGAAATTTTAAGCTTCTTAGGAGTCCGTGTTTGCTAACTGGGGGGCTTTGCCCCCCAGACCCCCCAGCCCTGGCCATGCTTTCTAACTGGGGGGCAAAGCCCCCCAGACCCCCCCTGACATTAACCAAACCTCATCTAACCTAACCTAACCGGGTGTAAATACAAAATATTGCCTTTATTCACCAGTTTACAGCTCCTGAAGTACTTACGCTAATTTTGCAGGCTTCACAGATCGTGGCTGGAGACGAACTGACTTTCAAATCCTGCGGGACCCTAGCGTATCTGAAATTCAAATTTGCGCGCCAGTTGTATCAGTTTGAACTTCATGCATGAGCAGATAGCACGTGACGTAACAGTAGACACATGCTTTAGCCCCACCCATAAGTCACGTGAACCGTGACGTGATGGTAGACACACGCGAGACAGGACCACAATGCATTAGGCACGCGCCGCGATGGGTCTCACGTATCGCCAGACTATGTAGAGAGTAATTTTTCGGAAAATTTTCAAAAATCTTTTTTCGCGTTAATATTCATTTGCGGAAGTTGTTTCTAGGGTTCAAAATGTTCGCAATGGTGAGATTTAGATATCTGTAAGAGTAAAATTGAGATTCCAAATCCCTGTGCACTTGTAAAATAATGCCCAAAATATTGCATATTCCTCAAAGTTTTTGGAGTCCCCATGCATTTTGGATTTGAGCATTTGTACACAGCTAAACAATGGTAATGGAGGTGTGTTAGTTACCGGTACTGTGTAGGCTGCGTGAGATTTGGGTAGCCTACTGTAGGTTAGGTTGATTCTGGTGGTTTCAGATGTGGTTCAATTAATGTGTAATATAATCTTAGTTGTTTTGTTGGTGAAACGACAGGAGAGCTTCCATGCATTGAATTTACATTTTTTTTTTTTTAAATACTGTAACTTAATAATAAATATAATTATCATTGTGGTAGATGTAAAATGTGGAA
Source organism: Coenobita brevimanus (assembly GCF_032717465.1). NCBI lineage: Eukaryota > Metazoa > Arthropoda > Malacostraca > Decapoda > Coenobitidae > Coenobita > Coenobita brevimanus. The sequence goes on from NC_137033.1 coordinate 59,026,569, forward strand.
ATGTGCAATGGTGAAGATATCAACTATACAACCTCACCAGTTTTACAGGCCAGCTGTGGCAAGTACGGTAGCCACCTGTCATGTCTGACTGTCTGGTAGATTTGGCTCTAAAGTCAGTCTGTCACTAACTGTTTGTCCCCACTAACCTTACCTGATATGATCTGACATAACCCAAAATAGCTTAACTCAACCAAACCTAACCCAGTTCAGCCTAGTCTAATTTAATTAAACCTAAGCTAACTAACTTGAATGGGTTGGGATGAATGTATTACTGACATAACCCAAAATAGCTTAACTCAACCAAACCTAACCCAGTTCAGCCTAGTCTAATTTAATTAAACCTAACCCAGTTCAGCCTAGTCTAATTTAATTAAACCTAACCTAACTAACTTGAATGGGTTGGGATGAATGCATTTAGGGGTCCAAATCAACCCATTGCCCTCTGTAGGATGCCATCGCTGATGTTAACAAACGTAACTTGGTGCTTTTTAGTATCATAAAGGTTTTTTTCTGCAGGATTTGGGTGTCATAAATGAGTCATACAATTTGGAAAGATAGTCAATGTCATAAAATTTTCATCAGTTGTTAATGAGAGCTGTCCTGCAGTTTGTCCATTTTGTTTTCTGGTATACATTGAACTGTAGGGCCTAAGTGCCCCCCCCCCTTTTTTTTTTTTTTTTTTTTTTTTTTTAGCCAGACCTCCTTTCCCACCCTAGGGCAGGGTGAGGAGTAGTAATGTCCAGACACCCCAGATTTGCCCATTCCAATGGGCCACACTTCCATTCACTCATCATTCAAGCCCCCGGAATCCTGGCTCTATGGGATACACCAAAAACATTCACCACATTCTGTAGCTTCACATAAACGTATTCAATTGAGTTAATCTAGACCTCATTAACCTGGGGAAGCCTGATCCAATAAAGCCGAAAATCTGATTCCTGATGGTCCCCTCCTGAAGTGGGATTTCAAGCACATGTTTGAAAATATATGTGTACAATACCAGTAGCATATTTCAGTAGCCAAACAAAACTAAAACTCTTCCCATTTTACTCTAACTTGGCCGATGATTTTGCCTTTTTCTATGGTAGTTTTATTTCACATCCTTGTCATTGCACTTCTTCATGAAACATTTATTGGGGCCCAATTAACGCCTGTTACTCATTATAGCTAATGGAAGTCCAGTGGCATAGTATCAGTTATATAAATCCAAAATCCAGTCTGTTGAGGTTTTACTGTAGCAGTATACTTCAGCTCACCAGTTGGAACAGCATTTTAATAGTGACGCTTTCATCAGAAGTCATTGTTAATTGAGGTAGCACCCATGAAAATTTTTCATTAATACTGTGCCAAGTGGGCACAGTCTTTCTATGTGTTCTGTTGAAATTTAGTCTCACACAGGTTACTTGTGCTTCATAAATTCAATAGATATCGAGCCCTTTTAAAATTTTACTTACGAAATACTGAAGGACTACTTTTTACCATACATACTGTCACCCCAGTGTAGTAATTACCAAAAGCAAGACTTGCTGCTAAGCTCTCCAAACTCACAATTTACTTTTGGCATAATTCAAATTCTTTACAGTGGGGCACCAATTTTCGCGCCTAATTAGGTCCAAAAATAATGCGCGAAAGTGGAATTAGCGAAAGTTGGGGCATTGTCTTTATGGCAAAAAGGCTAATTGGCTCCCGGTTATCCTAAAGTCTATCTATCTATCTATTGCCAGACGCCTCAATCCCGTTTGGGGTGGCCACAAACAAATCGCCTCCAAGTCGCCCTGTCCCCCGCCATTTCACTCCCCTGCTCCCAACTCACACCCCCCTCTCTCATATACCTCTCCACCCCATCTCTCCATCTCATCCTCGGCCTCCCCCTCCCTCTTTCCCCCTCCACCTCACTCACATACACTCTCTTCGTCAGTCTTTCACCCTCCATCCTCTCCACATGGCCTAAAGTAACATCAGATTTTCATTTTCACTTGCAATACAGTACATCAAATCACTATTGTACATTGCATTGTGAGATACAAACAATAAAAACTGTACAGTACACATTATATGAGGAGAAACATACCACAGAGACCAGGTTGAGGTGTTTAATGGATGTTGGGGGTAAGTATCCGAGGCGCGTGGCGGGCTTATTTAGCCACGCCAGACGTATTGGCGCCACCTCTTGCTGCCTCGCTACCACTCTCTCTCTCTGCCTCCTCAGATGCAACTTGATGCAACACTTCCACTCAGTGCTGAATTTCCCTTTGTGCTAGGTTCTCTTGAACAAATCCATCGAAATCTTCATCCAGGTTAAGCTCCTCTATGGCACTGGAGCTAGCACGCTCGTACACAATGGCGGGAATGGGTGGACAGAGTGTTGACATGACGTCATTCAAGATGGCGGTGGGTTGCGGGCGGGTGGTGCAGGAAATTCAAAGTTCAAAATATTGTCCCAAACCCAAAATTTGTGCGCGAAAATCGATTTTTTTCAAGCGAAAGTGGAAGTTAGGGAATATTTGGTGCATGCCGCGAAAGTGGATTCCGCGAATCCTGCTGTAGCGAAAGTTGGTGCACTACTGTACCAGTATGTTTGGTTTTGATGATTTCACTTGATTGAATTAGTATAGGTTAGGATAGTATGGGTTGGGTTGGCAGGTTAGAATAGATTAGGTTTAGTAACTTAGACTTGGATTGGGATTTACCTGAAAGGTATTAGGGGACATCTCCAGGTTAGGTTAAGTGGCAATCCTAGGTGATTAAAATCATGAGGGTCCTGGGGGGCTTACGCCCCAGTTTAGGATAAGCTAGGTTAGGATAGATTGGGTTAGGTTTCCCATAGATTTGAGTACAGTGTTTGATGCACTGACACATCCCATGAGCGAGATTGTCTGTAAATAACGGTATAGTCGGTAAGCAGCGAACTGGTTGGCTTCCTTAAAATCCCGAAGTAGGTACTGGTATATTTTATTTTTCCTCTCCACCTTAGGTAGTTGAAAATAATGAGACAACTATCTGTGTTGCTTGCTGGGACTGTAATAAAATTTCTTTCCAGAAGACTGTGACATTGTAAAAAGACGGTTGCAATTGCTGCGCATGCTTGGTAAAGTTTTACCAGATTTTCTTAACATGCATTGCAGTTTGGTTAGATGAAGTTAATACTTAAAATTCCAGGTTTGTTGTTTCATTTTCTGTGTGTGTGTTCAGGTTTGGTTAAACAAAGTTATTAATATGTTTTGGAAGTCTGAGAGTGAAAACCTCTAGTTAGGGTAGGTGTGGAGAGACATGGGGTCTGTTACTGGACTTTTATTACTGTTTCTGTTTCATGTACTGTATTTTATATTTTGTCTGTTAAATTACAGTTACTGTTGCATGTACTGTTACTACTGCTTGGTCACCTTTTACTGTTAGTGTTACTTTTCATGGGTCCCTGTTGATAAAGGAGGAAGGGGGAGGAGGAACAGGGAAAGAGGTACTGGTATTTATGCAAGCAATGAGGTTTAAAATACAAGAACCACATTAAGAGCATCAGAAAAAAAAAAAAAAAGTTTTATCCACAAACTTCATGTTTGCCCAAAAGTACAAAAAATTAGAAAGGTTTGTTTTTCTCAATAGTTTTTAGCATGCCTTATTTGATTGACATTATTTTCTATCACAAGTGACATATAACTGAGACCCAAATATATTAAACAACTCGGATGAATTTGCAAAGGAAATGCCATGGAGGAAAAGTAAATATTGAACAGTTCACACACAAAATTATGGGGAAAAATTTTTTGAGCATAAAAGTAAATGTTTACTGGTACCACCTTGTTCTGCCCAGTGTGATGCCACCACAATGATTGTGGTTAGTAGTGTGGAGTTACTATCAGTGCTACCACATGAAGGCACCACTGCCAGGCTGTGCAGTGGAGGGGGGAGGGGGGTATTGTGCTGAGTTGCATGGTTTTATCAGAGCAACCACATGAAGGCACCCCACACCAGCACCACCAGGCTGTGTAATGGAGGGGGATGGTGTGGAGGTGCTTGGTTATATCAGAGCAACCACATGAAGGCACCCCACACCAGCACCACCAGGCTGTGTAATGGAGGGGGATGGTGTGAAGGTGCTTGGTTATATCAGTGCCACCACATGAAGGCACCCCACACCAGCACCACCAGGCTGTGTAATGGAGGGGGATGGTGTGAAGGTGCTTGGTTATATCAGAGCAACCACATGAAGGCACCCCACACCAGCACCACCAGGCTGTGTAATGGAGGGGGATGGTGTGGAGGTGCTTGGTTATATCAGAGCAACCACATGAAGGCACCCCACACCAGCACCACCAGGCTGTGTAATGGAGGGGGATGGTGTGAAGGTGCTTGGTTATATCAGTGCCACCACATGAAGGCACCCCACACCTGCACCACCAGGCTGTGTAATGGAGGGGGATGGTGTGAAGGTGCTTGGTTATATCAGTGCCACCACATGAAGGCACCCCATACCAGGCTATGTAATGAAGGGTGCGTTGGTATGGTATAGGGTAGGCAGGGGTTTGCTCAAGTTTATTAGTGCCATGACATGAAGGCACTCTCACCAGCACCACCAGCCTATGTAATGGAGGGTGGTGGTGCAGAGTTGCTTATGTATATCAGTGCCACCACATGAAGGCACCCTCACCAGCACCACCAGCCTATGTAATGGAGGGTGGTGGTGCAGAGTTGCTTATGTATATCAGTGCCACCACATGAAGGCACCCTCACCAGCACCACCAGCCTATGTAATGGAGGGTGGTGGTGCAGAGTTGCTTATGTATATCAGTGCCACCACATGAAGGCACCCTGCACCAGCACCACCAGCCTATGTAATGGAGGGTGGTGGTGCAGAGTTGCTTATGTATATCAGTGCCACCACATGAAGGCACCCTGCACCAGCAGTGGAGGGTGCTATAGTATGGTGTGGGGTGGGCATGGGTTGGCTCATTTATATCAGCACCACCACATGAAGGCATCCCTCACCAGTGCCACCAGGCTGTGTACGAAGTCTGTCCAAAAAGAAACCAGACTTTTAAAATTGTGCAGCAAGTAGCAGCCATATCATGACTGTGATGGGAGCACTGTGTAATGGCGGTTTTGGCCTCTAGTCTGACACTACCCACATCATGCCATGTCACTTAGTCATCAAGGTACATGCACTTGAGTGAACATGTGTTTAGTGCACTTGGAATTTTCTTGTTTCTTCTGTAGTCTGATATTGGTGACCTTTCAAGGTAGATTTCAACTTAGGAACAAAGTCTGTAGGGGCCAAATGTGGAGAGTAGGGCAACTGGTGGATGATATTCGTCCCGTGCTTCGCAAAAAAAAAAAAAAACGAGAAGCAACACGTGAGCAGGTGCAGTGTAATAGTGCAGCATCCAAATTTTGTTTGTCCATGACCTAGGCCTTTGCACTGCCTCCCTCAAATGCTTCAGGACATCCGTATAAAGCTCAGTATTTACTGTCAGACCACAAGCAAACTCATGATGAACAACACCCCTCCAGTCAAAAAAGATGATCAATGTCACCTTCACATTTGAGTGACTGACATGTTCCCCCTCCCCACCCTCCAGTGACGATGTTCCAGCCCACTGCAGTGACTGGCTTTTTGTATTGGCATTGTGCTGTACACCCACATTTCATCACCTCTTATGACATTTTTCAGAAAGTAAATGTTTTTCTCAAGTTGAAATACAATTTCACACAAACACAGTGAACTTCAAGATCCTACCTTATTCAGCTTGCAACAAATTGCCCTGTGCATTAAACACGTTCACTCAAGCACATGTACCTCGAAGACTAAATATATAACATGGCATGGTGCAGCTAGTGCTGGACTAAAGCTCAAAGTTATAGGTACACAGCACTCCTGTTGCCATCATGATGCAGCTGCTGTTTGGTGTGCTATTCAAAAAGTTTGGTTTCTTTTTGGACACATCTCGTATTGGAGGGTGGGGGTGTAGAGTTGCTTGGTAATATCAGTGTCATCACATGAAGGCACCTTCACCAGCACCACCAGGTATTGTAATGGAGCTTGGTGGTGTGGAGGTGCTTGGTTAGATCAGACCCAGTACATGAAGGCACCCCTCACTGGGCTGTGTAATGGAAGGTGCTTTGGTATGGTGTGGATGGGCAGGGGTAACTAAGTTACTAGACCACAGGTCACAGTTATAGTACGCTGAGATGGTTTGGTCATGTGGAGAGGATGGAGAATGAGAGAATGACTAGGAAGGTGTATCTGAATGAGGAGGAGGGGGGAAGGAAAAGGGGGAGACTAAGGATGAGATGGAAGGATGGAATGGGGAAGATTATGAGCGTGTCTCTTGTGAGTTGGATAGAGGACAGCCTGATGTTGGAGGACAGGGTTACATGGCAGTGATTGGTTTGTGGCCATCCCTTCCAGAATCAAGGCATCTGATCTGACTGTATAAATAGATAGTTGTGTTATTTGGTCTGATGCATGAATTTTATTTCCAGGATGACGGGAGTCGCCGAAATGTTGTAGTCCAGAGATTGAATGAGATGTGTGGACTTTCTCCTGCTTGGCATGAGGGCAGCCTGATGGTTGACAGGAGCTGGGATTAAGGTATCTGAAAGGTGAGTGCTTTAATGATAAATTTTTAGGACAGCACATTCATGGAGCTGGAGAGGGGGCACCCTGATGGCATAGGACAGGGTGACATGGAGGCAATTTATTTGTGGGTACCCCTTCTGAGACAGAAGCATCTGGCTGTATGTGAATAGATAGGTGGAAGTAAACCCTCGCTTTATCAGACCCCAATATTTCAGAGTTTTTTTAATTCCTCTGAGCCCGCCAAAGTTTTTTGGCATTACATAGCAAGGGTTGATAAAAGGGATGCATCATGTGGCCCTTCCAAAATGGTGGCAGTGCGTGGAGTAATTCACAACATAGTTGCCAGTGTAGATGGATATGAGTAGAACCAAAAGTAGGCAGTTAACTGCAGAAGTTACAGAACACAAAGGAGACAGCCTGGCACCACACACCTGGGTGCGTTTTTACTTCCAAAAGATTTAGCTACAGGCACTAAGAATGTGTTATTTATTAAATGTGTGAGTGAGTTACATAGATGGATATGAGCAGAACCAAAAACAGACAGCTACCTACATAAGGTACATAACACAAATTTGGAGGCTGCCTGGCAGTGTCACCATGGTGCCGTCTGTGTGAATGTTTATGGAAACAGTGTATTATTATCCTCAGAAGGAACTCTGAACATTGAGAAGATTTTATTTATGAAAAGAGAGAGCAAGATGTGTAGATCGGTATGAGTAGAACCAAAGGCAGCAAAAGGGTGAAATTCTAGGCCAAGTTAGTTTAAAATGGTGTAGTTTTCATTTACAGACCTAAAAATGATAGTCATTTATTTTCCAGCTTGTATTTGAATTCCCACGGGGGGGGGGATTCACCTTCAAATTGATTGAACTTTTGAGTTTTAACAAACCTGGCTGTCCCTCAGTTAATTCGATATAGTGAAGGTTTACAGATAGATGGACAAACGTTCATGGGTTTCACCATTTTTAATAAATGATGGAAAAATTCCCTGAAAAATTATACTTTTATCCTCTACATTTTTGTAGTTCAGTGATTTTCAACCTTTTTCATCTCACAGCACAGTGAGCGCGGTGTAGCATTATAATCTGTCCCCCTGTCCGCCCCCTACAGCACATGCGCGGGGGTTGCCAGAGGCCGCCACAAATATGCCATTTGTCCTCTGATCTCTGTCGGGGTAACATGATCGGGGCCTCTCGCCCTTTGTTTACAAACGGCAAATGGTCATTCCGGCTTCTCGTATCATTCGTCTCAAAGCTTTCTCGGGTAGTTTCCGCCCTTAAATTAAATTAGGTTAGGCGGAAAGCAGTAAAAATTCGAATTTCTAAGGTATGAATGAGTTAGGTTGGATAAACATAGTTATAATTAATCATCTGGGGACGAGTTATCTAATCTCTTAGGCATGAGGATTGCCTTAGCTTTGTTCTTACCCAATTGTATGAGTCAAGCTAGTACTGTCCCGTGTATTAAACCATTTTTATCATACATATCCTTAAAATTATAAATAGTTTTGGCACACACTACTTCATTAGGTTGTGCATTCCACCGATCAATTGCCCTATTAGGGAAACTAAATTTCCTGACATCTTTATCACCTCTCTTTTTATGCTGTATTTTGCAATGTCCTCTTGCTGATGCTTCACACATATGATATATATTCATTTATGTCTATTTTCTGTTCCCCTGATATGCATTTATATACAATAGCATAATCGTGTCTCCTTCTCTCCTGCAGTGTTGGTAAATTCAATCTTTCCAGTCTTTCTCAGTAACTTAAATCCCTTAAGCTTGGTACCCATCTTGTAGCGGCCCGTTGTACTTTTTCAATCTTATCTGTGTTTTTTGAGATGAGGATTCCAGACTACTGTGATGCATACTCCAGAGTTGGTCTGATGAATATCTTCCTTAGCATATCATCATTTATATATGTGAATGCTATTCTCATATTAGCAAGCAATGTATAAATGTTTCGTACCTTCTCTTTGATGTGATCATCAGGAGATAGTCTGTTATTGATAATCACTCCTAGGTCCTTCTCCTTTTCTGATATGTGTAGGGTTGATCTTCCTAACTTATAATATCAATCTGGACTTTTCTCACTTTTACCAAATTTTATTACATGACACTTATCCACATTAAATTCCATTTGCCATTTATTGCTTCATTCATGAAGCTTGTTTAATTCCTCTTGCAGCTCTTTGCAAGAATCTATGTTAGTAATTTTCCTTTGAATTTTTGCATCATCTGCAAACATATTTAGATAGCTTCCATTTCCAATATTACTGTCTATGTCATTTATATATACTAAAAACATAACATACAGTACTAAAAACATAACTGAGCCCTGTGGAACTCCGCTGGTCACTTCCCTCCATGATGAGTAATTTCCCCTTAATATTGTTCTCATTTCCCTTTTTCTGAGAAAATCCTGCATCCAACAGTGGAGATTGCCTTGGATACCTCCTTGATGGTACAGCTTCCATAAAAGTCTCTGGTGCGGTACTCTCTCAAATGCTTTCTTAAAATCTAAATAGATACTGTCCACCTATCCTTCGCTTTTCTGTAATTTTTCTCTAACTTTGTCATAACTGCTTAGAAGATTAGTAACACATGATTTTCCCTTCCTAAATCCGAACTGCGTCTCTTTTATCATACCATGTTCTAGATGTTTTACCCAAACTTCCCTTATCAGCTTTTCTAGTATCTTACAACACTGGTCAGTGATACTGGTCTGTAGTTGAGTAGTTCTCATTGTGTTAAATTTGACTAGTGTACAGGTATTTGTAGACCTCACAGGTGGTTAAGAGGGATGAGTAAAGGACTCATGAATGGAATGGAATGAAATGGAATAATTAAAAAAACAAACAAACAAACAAAAGGAAAGCGAGCACCAAGCCACTCAATGACTAAGTTTCCCCCTGGGGAGGGGGGGAATAGAATACCTCCTCACTATCCCTGCTTGTCGTAAAAACCGTCTAAAAGGGACACTTTAATCTTCATACTTCCTCTTTTCCCCCTCTGCTTCTTGTACTTCATCTGTCCCACCTCTCTGCCTTATATTTTCACTTAAATACCCACCCAACTCCTATTGTAGTGCCATATAGTCACTGAGTGGCTTGGTGCTCGCTTTCCTTTCTTTTCTTTTTTATATTCCATTCCATTCAATGACTAAGTTATATGGCACAAACTTGGGTGGGTATTGAAAATATATGGCAGAGAGGTGGAACAGATAAAGTACAAGAAGCAGAGGGGGAAAAGGGGAAGGATTTTTCGTCGGTTTTTACGACAAGCAGGGATAATGAGGAAGTATTCTATCCTCCCTCCCCGAGGGGAAAGGATTCGTGAGATAACCGTGACTGGGAGCTGGCTTAGTTTCCATTGATAGTACCCCTCTGGGGAGGGAGGACAATACTTCCTCAGTATCCCTGCTTGTGGCAAAAGGGGCACTTTAATCTCCATCCTTCCCCTCTTCCCACTCTGCTCCTGTACTTTATCTGTCTTACCTCTCTGCCTTACATTTTCACTTTAATACCCACCAAACCCTCTTCCATTATAGTGCCATGTAGTCATTGTTTTAGCTTGGTACTGGCGCTTATTATTCACCTCCTCTTGTACTTCATGTGTCTTATCTCTCAGCCTTATATTTTCAATTTAATAACCACCCAACCCCCTTCCACCTCAGTGCCATATTTTCATTGGCCTGGTGCTAACTTTTTTTTTTTTTTTTTTTTTTTTTTTTACTGTATTCAATGCATTTCCACTGATAGTACAGTACCGTATATAAATATATCCTGTGCTACTGGACACGACATGGTTTATGTTACTGCACATGTGTGCAGATTTAAATAAACGATTGGTATTAAAATATGCCAATCAGTGATGTGTAGTAATGTACCCAATGTGCTGAATAACCTAACTTAGGATTTTTTTTTTTTTAAATTTCCCATAACAACTATTATCTGAAGTGATCTCAGTAACGTAACTGATAAGGGTTTTTACTTTATCATTATCCATTGAATCAGTAGCAGTGCTGTAACAGTGTGAACAGCAAACTTCACTAAGCATACCCTACTGGAGTGCATACTGTTTTCATAGTGTTTAGAGTTAAAAGTACTTTTCCATAAATGAAATTTAGAGGCTAATTTTTATTTCACATTGACTGAACTTGAACTATACTGGACTAGCCTAACACTCTTATGTGAGATTTCTCAAAACTAAAGGGAGATGTAAGATTTCTCAAAACTAAAGGGATTGGATTGGATAATTGGAAAAAAAAGGAAAAGGAAAAGCTAGCACCAAGCCACTTATTGACTCTATGGCACTTAAAAGGGGTTGGGTGGGTATTAAAGTGAATATATAAGGCAGAGAGGAAGCTATCTAAATACGTTTGCAGATGATGCAAAAATTCAAAGGAAAATTACTAACATAGATTCTTGCAAAGAGCTGCAAGAGGAATTAAACAAGCTTCATGAATGAAGCAATAAATGGCAAATGGAATTTAATGTGGATAAGTGTCATGTAATAAAATTTGGTAAAAGTGAGAAAAGTCCAGATTGATATTATAAGTTAGGAAGATCAACCCTACACATATCAGAAAAGGAGAAGGACCTACGAGTAATTATCAATAACAGACTATCTCCTGATGATCACATCAAAGAGAAGGTACGAAACATTTATACATTGCTTGCTAATATGAGAATAGCATTCACATATATAAATGATGATATGCTAAGGAAGATATTCATCAGACCAACTCTGGAGTATGCATCACAGTAGTCTGGAATCCTCATCTCAAAAAACACAGATAAGATTGAAAAAGTACAACGGGCCGCTACAAGATGGGTACCAAGCTTAAGGGATTTAAGTTACTGAGAAAGACTGGAAAGATTGAATTTACCAACGCTGCAGGAGAGGAGAAGGAGACATGATTATGCTATTGTATATAAATGCATATCAGGGGAACAGAAAATAGACATAAATGAATATATATCATATGTGTGAAGCATCAGCAAGAGGACATTGCAAAATACAGCATAAAAAGAGAGGTGATAAAGATGTCAGGAAATTTAGTTTCCCTAATAGGGCAATTGATCGGTGGAATGCACAACCTAATGAAGTAGTGTGTGCCAAAACTATTTATAATTTTAAGGATATGTATGATAAAAATGGTTTAATACACGGGACAGTACTAGCTTGACTCATACAATTGGGTAAGAACAAAGCTAAGGCAATCCTCATGCCTAAGAGATTAGATAACTCGTCCCCAGATGATTAATTATAACTATGTTTATCCAACCTAACTCATTCATACCTTAGAAATTCGAACTTTTACTGCTTTCCGCCTAACCTAATTTAATTTAAGGGCGGAAACTACCCGAGAAAGCTTTGAGACGAATGATACGAGAAGCCGGAATGACCATTTGCCGTTTGTAAACAAAGGGCGAGAGGCCCCGATCATGTTACCCCTACAGAGATCAGAGGACAAATGGCATACTTGTGGCGGCCTCTGGCAACCCCCGCGCATGCGCTGTAGGGGGCGGACAGGGGGACAGATTATAATGCTACACGAGGCACTACAATGGTCAAGGCACACCATCAGTATTTAAAGATAGATTTGATCATTTAAAAGAAAATAAATGATAAGAATGTGTTCATAATGTAAAAAAAAACTGATAATTTATTAATTTTATTTGCCAGAATTATATTTTTGGTCATGGTTTTCAAAACAATTCGTCAGTTTTGTGCATATTTGTTATTACCACACATTGAAACAGGATGTCATTGAAAACGATGCCATTCATTAAAAAATAATACGAAATTTTCAGCTATAGATTGTATTCAAATTCAGACATGATTAAAAATAAAAAGCCTTTACTTACATAAAAATATCAGTGGGAAACCTGTGCTCGGTGTTTTCTCATGATCTCCCTTGCTGGGGCCTCACTTGCACATGCGCATTACTGCATCTGACGGCCAGCAGTGGAGATCAGCGGTTCTACACTACGGACTTGAGGAGAAAATTTAAAACTTCCATTTGGGCTTTTAATGAACAGCACATTTATTTATTGCATCATTGAAAAAAAGGAGTTTAGTGTGCTCCGTAAAAGTACCAGTAATGTCAAAAAGTATCCAAATGGTATTTTTAAAAATGATACCCAAATGCTATTTAAACATCCGTGGCACACCTACGAATGTTCAGTGCACATTGGTTGAAAATCGTTACTGAAGTTGATCATTAATAAGCATAGTTGATTTGTTTTCACTTGAGAGAATTGGGTCACTCGTGTAACTTAAATTCTGTAGTAGTTGTAGTTGCGTGAAATTTTGTGACCCTGGGTTATAAGGATAGAGTGGGTCTTTTTGTTACTAATCAAAGCAACCCTCTAATCTGACTACAGTTGGCCATAAAAAGAGTTGAAAAAGATTATGAATTTTTAACCCCATGCATTTTTGGTGGTAGGTTGGTGCACCCGTCATCCACTTAACAGTGTAGTGCTGCCTGCATCTTACTTTATGTCTGTCATTCTTTTTCTGGTTTTTCCTCCTTTCTTCCTGTTTCTCCCATCTTTCCAGTCACTATTTATTACTCTTCTTTGCACTGTGCTGAGCGAGAAGTCAGATGTTTTCTTGTAACTCAGAAGACCATTTATAACACTGGATGGTAACCATATAACCAAGTAATGAGGTGAGGTGGAGCCTGTCATGGTGCCTGTGTTAACTGGGTGGAGAGATGCAAATGAGGCATCCACCCAGGAACCAAACCTTCACAGTAATCCTCACACCTCACTGTAGCAAGTCACTGTCAGCCGCATGAGAACATTGGTTCACTGCATGGGATGGCCTTACAGGGGTAGTTGCTTGCCTGTGGTTGATGGGTCTGCTTGATTAGACAGTGGGGTAGTACAACAACCCCATACATTTCTCTCTAAACCAAGAGATTCACCAGTAACCAAGGAGATCGTTCCAGCCTCATAACTCACAGACTGGAGGATCAGTTTGATTGAGAATCAGTGAGATTCATTCCAGCCATATAATTCTCTGACTGGAGGATACATTTGATTTGTAACCAAGAAAAGTCATCCCTGCCTCATAACTCATTGACAAGAGGATACTGGTAACCAAGGAGATTCATTCCTACCTCAGAACTCACTGATTAGAGGATAAATTTGATTGGTAACCAAGGATACACATTCCTACCTTGTTGCTCACTGACTGGAGGATTAATTTGACTGGTAACCAAGGAGACTCAATGACTGGGGGATAAATTTGACTGGTAACCAAGGAGACTCAATGACTGGGGGATAAATTTGACTGGTAACCAAGGAGACTCAATGACTGGGGGATAAATTTGACTGGTAACCAAGGAGACTCACTGACTGGGGGATAAATTTGACTGATAACCAAGGAGACTCATTCCCACCTTGTCACTCACTGACTGGAGGATAAATCTGACTGGTAACCAGGAAGACTCATTCTTTCCTCATAACCAAGGCTTATGAAATTTCATGGAACCACAGCTAAGTATTCAAGTTGTGAGAGTGGCCCAGTTCTGTCATTGTAATGGAAATAAGTTGCAAGCAAAGTTTTTCAGAAGAAGTGAATGTTTATGCTTACGTGGTGGAGTCAGGATTCCAGGGACTTGATTGGTGAGTGAGAGTGTAGCCCAACCACATGGACTGGCTTTTCATTAGGAATTTCTCCTTCTGTATATTTTTCCCCCCTTTCTGGACTGAACCTCACCCTGTCCATAGTTGGGAAAAGAGGTATGAGTGATGATGATTTCAGTGACAGTGATATTGGTGGTGATGATTAAGGGCATTTCAAAGCAAAATATTAATGCTGTTTTTTGCTTTCCAGGATGGTGTGAAAGATATGGTGATGATGATGATGATGATGATGACGACAGTGATGATGGTGACTACAACAATGATAATGATGACTGATGATGAAGAGACACAGTTGTATCCAAGAGATACGTACATGCTGCAGTGATAGTGGAGCAGCTTATATAGGCAGGATCGGCTTCAGGGAAAATTTGTAGGTATGACTCACATTAATTACTATGCAGTAAGAGAGGGGTGCCTTCATGTGGTGGCACAAATATGGCCTAACTATATCGGTGCAAACACATGATGGCATCTTTCCCCAGCACCAAGTTATGTCATAGGACAGTCTCCCATACACTGTTTTCCCTTCACCTAAACTTAGCCCAAATTTGCATCCTTTTGCAGATCATTTCACATAAATTTGTAGCAGGAAAAGAATGCAGTGGCTTTGCATCCTTTCCTTGGCTTTTCCATGTGACTAGCATCATAATCCAGTTTTAATCTATTGTCACAGCTCAGAATTCAAGGAGAGATGGTAATTTTAGGCCAAGTTGGAGTAAAAGAGTATATATATCTGATAGAAGGGCAGTTTAAGTCTGTAGTCCACTGGGTTTACATCCAGACAAACCTGGGACAACAACTATTACTGTACTACTGTTATCACCTAATTGAAACTACCACCTCTCCATATGGAATACTAAGCTGTTTTAGGAGATGGCTGGTAGAATATGAAGACATGTTAAGGAAATAATATGTGGAAGTAATACTCTGCCATCAAATAGTAAATAATAAGCTAAAAGAGCATGCAGATCTCTTTTTTGGTTATATTAAAATGGACTTTAGTGCCTGTGGGTGGTAAAAAGTAGAATGTTGTTATCTATGAAGAAATGATAAGGAAATGATGTATGGATATAGTATTATCCTAATCTATCTATCTATCTATCTATAGCCCGACGCCCTAATCCCGCAAAGGGTGGCCGCAGACAAAACGCCTCCAAGTCACTCTGTCACCCACCATTTGACTCCCCTCCCCCCAACTCACCCCCCCCTCCCTCATATACCTCTCAACTCCATCCCTCCACCTCATCCTCGGTCTACCCCTCCCTCTCCCTCCCTCCACCTCACCTACATACACCCTCTTAGTCAGTCTTTCATTCTCCATCCTCTCCACATGTCCAAACCACCTCAGTGTATTTCTCCTAATCTTTTCAACCACATCCACATCTACCCCACAACGTTCCTTCACTTCTTCATTCGTCAACCTGTCCCTCCATGTCACTCCACATGCTCCTCTCAAGTAACTCATTTCCACTGCTCTCACTCTTGACTTGTTCCCCTCTTGCAAGGTCCACGCCTCGCTTCCATACGTCAGGGTAGGGATCACAATACCATCATGCAGTGACTTCTTAACTTCCATACTCACCTCCCTATTTCTCATCACTGCTTTCAGTGTGCCAACAACCTTCCTTCCCTGCTGTACCCTTTCACGTACTTCATCCCCCAAAGTTCCATCCTTACTCATCACACTACCCAAGTACTTGAATGCACTCACATTCTCCATATCCTCACCATCCAACCTCACTGCACACTCTGTGACTTCATTCCTCTCAAACACCATAACTTTACTTTTGTTTACATTAACTTTCAGCTTCCTCCTCCTACACACTGTCCCAAATTCATTCACCAAACCTTGCAACTCCCATTCATCTTCACTCAACAATACTGTATCATCAGCAAACAGCAACACCGGAAGCTTCCAAATCTCACCCTTATTCATTAGGGCCACCCCCACATCCACTGCCCTACCTTGTACCTCCTTTACGACCCCATCCATATATATATTAAACAGCCATGGAGACATTACACACCCCTGTTTCAGTCCCACATTGAGATCAAAGAACTCACTCAGCTCACCATCCACTCGCACCGTAGCCCTAGCTCCCTCGTACATACTCTTCACAGCACTCAACAATTTCCCCTCCACTCCATATATTCTTAATACCTTCCACATACCTTTCCTATCTATTCTGTCATAAGCTTTCTCCAAGTCCATGAAGGCAGCGTACACTTTCCTTCCCTTCTCTAGATACTTCTCCACTAAACATCTTAGAACAAATATCTGATCTACACACCCTTTTTCCCTTCCTAAATCCCCCTTGTTCTTCTCCAACTAGCTCCTCTGTCATATGCCTAACCCTATCAATGAGTATTCTACCATATATTTTACCAGTCACACTAAGAAGGCAAATACCCCTATGGTTACCACATACTTCTCTCTCCCCTTTTCCTTTGTACAGAGGAACAATTATACCTGATTTCCAGTCCTCTGGAACCCTTCCCTCTTCCCAAGCCAATCTACACAACTTCCATATCCACTCCACAACAATCTCACCCCCATACCTAAGCATTTCACCACACACTCCATCAATTCCTGGGGCCTTTCCCAGCTTAATCTTCTTCATCGCTTCCACTACTTCCGACCTACTGATCTCTTCCTCCCTCCTCTCATCTCTTCTTCTCCCAGCCATTCCCCAACCACTTATACTCACACTGCTCTCACTCTCTACATTCAACAAATCCTCAAAGTGCTCCTTCCATCTCCTCAATTTCTCTCTTTCTCCACCAACAATCTATTATTCCTATCTTTCACTCCCCTACTATTTCCCCTTTCACACTGCCTTACTTTCTTTACCTCCTTCCAAAACAATTTCTTACTCTCCCTCCATTTCACACTCAGATTCCTCCCAAACTCTTCATCCACTTTCTTCTTACTCTCCTTCACCAGTCTCTTAACCTCCCTTCTCCTGCTCACATATACCTCTCTCTTCTCTCTCTCATCTTCTCCCTACCTCTACTCGCCAACCATTCATTATCCTAATCTGCCATTGAATAACAGGTAATTGGCTAAAAGGGAACACAGATCCGTCATGTATGATTGAACAGACAGTAGAGGTTAGATACAGCCTTCATTGGCTCCTTCACTCCTAGGGCCTTCTCTGAGGTTGAAAATAGTGCCTGCTTGTAGCAGGAATAAAGGAATGTGTCTGCCACTTTGTACTTTATTGTGGATTTTAGACAATGTTGTTGGTGTTGTGACCCCAGGTGCATCAGAACATGAACTCAGTGGACTGCAGGCTGAAGCTACCCTTCTGGAGTCCACCATCTCCCTTTTGGGGCTGAAGAGGAAGTTGAGGGACATATAGAACTGTTGCGCTCTTGTATTGGTGTCACCACATGAGGACATCAAGATTGAAATTAAAGGTGACAAATAACAAGGACATAACTCTGTACATTCCTACCCAAAATTTGACCTCAGTATATGTAAAGATTTATAGATTTTACTGTTTACTGGAAGCTAATTATTGTCTAATGGTGAGTACCTTAACTTTATGGTGATGTCATCTTTGCTGCTTCACTTTACTCTTCTTGTCAGTCTCTCATTTTCCATCCTCTCTATCCTGTCCCTCCATCTCAGCCTCAGTCTCCACCTCATTCATTTATGCTCTTCTAGTCAGTCTCTTATTCTCCATCCTCTTCATGTAGTACCTTTGTTATTTGGTAGCACAACAACAAATATGTGTAACATTTTCTCTCTTATCATTTCAGGTGATACAGCAGTAAGTGGAGTGTCAAGATCAACAACATGGCTAGAGCTTCAGCCACAAATACTTCAGCAACAAGCACCTCAGTAAGTTCCTTCTCATGATACCATCAGTTCTGCATTCGTTTTATCTTATATACTTTTTTAATGCTGCTGGGTTAAGTTAGTGTGTGTTGTCAGGATGTTGTTGTTGTGGCCTCAGGGTCGTGTGGACTTGACCCCAGTGGACTGCAGGTTGAAATTGTCCTCCTGTAGTCCTCCATTTTCCTTTTAGGGAGATAGGGAAGGGGTTAAAGGACACCTGTATAACCTGGCAGTGCAGCCACCTGGTTGTATCAGTACCACCACTTGAAGGCATTCCTTTTTAGCTCTCCCCCTTATACAAACAAGGGTATGGCCCATGTTAGTACTGTATTCCCTGTAAATTCATCATCATCATCCACACCTCTTTTCCTACTAACGAAGGGATTAGGTAGGGTCCACAGAGCAAGAGAAAAAAAACTGTTAGAAGGAGCAACTAACCTAGTCTTCCCTGTTGAATGACCCACACTCTAGTTCTTTTACCATTCAAACCCCAGGAATCCTGATTCCAGCTTCTATCTATCTATTGCCAGACGCCATAATCCCGTAAGGGGTGGCCGTTGGACTTTGAGTTATATTGCTGATAATTAACATGACAGCCTGCAGCATTAGCTGAAGTCCTCATATAAAACACATATCATTTTTGGCTGCAAGTCCAGATTAAGTTAGTTCTTGAAGAATTGCATTGTAAAGACCCCATTGGTACCATACCTGTAACACATTTCCGGCGTTGTTATATATATTATTTTTTCAGTTAAGTCCAGATTAGCTTCTAGAAGTATTGCCTTTTCAAGATCCACTGGCCACTTTTCCCATAAATTTACTGTACCAGTTGTATGGATTTAAGTTTTCAAACTTTGGAACCTCCCTAACTTTTTTAAGTTACATTCTTACCGATCAGACCAATTGGCCAGTTTCCCACAAATTCCCAGTGACTTGTGTTGAAAAAGTTGCTACATTTTTAAACACCTATGATGTGTATTATTGACTACCAGTTGCATAGAATGAGTTGCTGTAATTTGACCAGGTTTTCCAAATTTACTGTTCTGTTTGTGTGGCAAATATGTTTTTTAACATAACAGTATTCCTGTCTTATAATGAAGACTGAGTGATTGAGAAGTGTAACTGTATCATGTGGATACTTACTTTTAACCCCTTAACAACTCTTTGATCTGTGGTGGAATTCAATAGCCAGTCATTGCTGTGGCCAAGTTCAGTAACTTTTTTGGAGGGTGTTGTGGGAGGGTTTAAGATATGTGCTCACATTTCAGCTTATGTTTAGGCTGTACTTGAGGTGACATCCAGGTAAGCCCATTTGTTTTTGTATTAGTTACTAAGGTTTAACCCAGTGAATCTGGTGGTCTTTTTCATTTGATTCCTGCTATCTCGGGACTACTTTTATTCAGCCTAAGAGTGGTTTTGATTGGTGATATGAATGGTGAAGTAGGGAATGTGGATATGAATGGTGAAGTAGGCAGTGTGGATATGAATGGTGAAGTAGGCAATGTGGATATGAATGGTGAAGTAGGGAATGTGGATAGGAATGGTGAAGTAGGCAATGTGGATATGAATGGTGAAGTAGGCAATGTGGATATGAATGGTGCAGTAGGGAATGTGGATAGGAATGGTAAAGTAGGGAATGTGGATAGGAATGGTGAAGTAGGGAGTGTGGATATGAATGGTGAAGTAGGGAGTGTGGATATGAATGGTGAAGTAGGGAATGTGAAGGTGGATGGAATAGTTGGTGAGTGGAGTGTGCCTGCTGTGATAGATGAGAATGGGAGTGCGGTAGTGGACATTGTGCCGGGAGGGGTTGGTGATAGCCAATACCCTCTTCAGGCACAAAGTGATCCACAGGTATACATGGCAAGTGATGAGAAGGGTGGGTGGTGAACTGAATGAAAGAAGGGCAATGATTGATAATGTGTGTGTGGATGAAAGGATGCGAAGATGTGTAATGGATGCAAGAGCTTATAGAGGTTGAGGGAGTGGACTTTCTGACCACTACTTGGTGGTGGCCAGAATCAAGATCCAAGTATGATGGAGAAATAGAAGAAGGGAAGGACGGGAGGAAGGAGTAGTTGCAAGGAGAGTGGAAAGGTAACAGGAGGATGAGAAAAAGGCATAATGTAAGAGAGAAGTGGAGGAACGATTGGGTAAATATGAATTGGAGCAGATGGGGGACGTGGAAGGTGTGTGCAAGATATTCACAGAATATGTGCAGCATGTGATGTGGTGTGTGGGGTGAAGAGTTGACGGAAGGGGGTGCAGGGAACAGCATGGTGGAATGAAGAGGTGAGACAGGCTGTGGCACAGAAGAAGAAAGCATACAATGAATGGATGAGAAATAGGGGCGTGGAAGAAGTTGAGAGGCGGAGGAGAGAGTTATATGTAGAAAGGAAGAGAGAGGTGAAAAGATTAGTAAGAGAGAGTAAGAAGAGAGTGGATGAGGAATTTGGAAAGAATTTGAGTGTAAAGTGGAGGGATTGTAAGAAAATGTTCTGGAAAGAGGTGAAGAGAGTAAGACAGGGTGGAAGTGAGGTTAGCAGGGGAGTGAAAGATAAAAATGGTAGATTACTAGTGGAGAAGGGAGAAAAAGTGAGCAGATGGAGAGAACACTTAAGGAATTGTTGAACATACAGGATGGAAGTAATGCATATATAAGTGGCTGGGGAATGGCTGGGAGGAGGAGGGAGGTGAGAAGACAGGAAGAAATCAGTAGGATGGAAGTTGTAGAAGCAATGAAGAAAGTCAAGTTGGGGAAAGCCCCGGGAATTGATGGAATGTGTGGTGAAATGTTGAAGCATCGGGGAGAGATAGTAGAATGGATGTGGAAGATGTGCAGATTGGCCTGGGAGGAAGGTAGAGTCCTGGAGGATTGGAAGTCAGGTATAATTATTCCCTTGTACAAAGAAAAAGGGGAAAAAGAAGTGTGTGTCAATCACAGGGGCATTTGTCTTCTTAGTGTAATTGGAAACGTGTATGGTAGGATACTTATTGACAGAGTTAGGGAAATTACAGAGGAATTAGTTGGAGAAGAACAGGGAGGCTTTAGGAAGGGAAGAGGTTGTGTAGATCAGATATTCATTCTTAGATCTTTAGTGGAAAAGTTGCTAGAGAAGGGAAAGAAGTTGTATGCGGCTTTCATGGATTTGGAGGAAGCATGTGACAGGATGGATAGACAAGGATTGTGAAAAGTATTAAGAAAATATGGAGTAGATGGGAAGTTGTTGAATGATGTGAAGAGTATGTATGATGATGCAAAGGCTGCAGTGCGTGTGGTTGGTGAACTGAGTGAATTTTTCTCTTTGAAGGTTGGATTGAAACAGAGATGTGTCATGTCTCCATGGTTGTTCAGTCTGTACATGGATGGGGTAATAAAGAGATACAAGGTAGGGCAGTGGATGTTGGAGTGGCCCTAGTGAGAGAGGATAGTGTTTGGAAACTCCCTGTACTGTTGTTTGCAGATGATACTGTGTCGTTAAGTGAAGACGAAGGGGAGCTGCAAGGCTTGGTGGATGAGTTTGGGAGAGTGTTTAAGAAACGGAATCTAAAGGTGAATGTAGGGAAGAGTACAGTGATGGTCTTTGAGAGAGGTGAAGTCAGTGAATGTACAGTGAGGTTGGATGGTGAGGAAATGGAAAATGTGAGTATGTTTAAGTACTTGGGGAGTTTGATGAGCAAGGTTGGAAGTTTGGAAGGTGAAGTGCTTGAAAGGGTACAACAAGAAAGAAAGGTTGCTGGTTCCTTGAAAGCTGTGATAAGAAACAGGGAAGTGAGCATGGAAGTGAAAAAGTTACTACATGACAGTATTGTGATACCAACTCTAACGTATGGAAGTGAAGCTAGGACGTTGTTGGAAGGACACAAGTCGAGAGAGAGCAGTGGAAATGAGTTATTTAAGAGGAGCCTATGGAGTCACATGGAGAGACAGGCTGACGAATGAGGATATAAAGGAGCGTTGTCGTGTGGATGTGGATGTGATAGGAAGCGTTAGGAGGAACACACTGAGGTGGTTTGGCCATGTGGAGAGGCTGGAGGGTGAGAGACTGATGAGGAGAGTGTCTGTGAGTGAGGTGGAGGGGGGGGAGAGGGAGGAGGTGGCCGAGGATGAGATAGAGGGATGGAGTGGAGAGGTATATGAGAGAGGGGGATGTGAGTTGGGAGCAGGACTGTTAAATGGCGGGGGACAGGGCGACGTGGAGGTGATTTGTTTGTGGCCACCCCGTACGGGATCAAGGCATCTGGCAATAGATAGAAAATAGGCTTTTAACCCATCATGTCCCGAGCACTTTCACACCTCCGACATCCCCCAGTCCCGACCATCTTTGGATATTTTTTTTTTTTTTTTTTTTTTTTTCTTCGGCTAAAACCTCCGCTTTTGGTGAGAAACATTGAAAATTCATAGAGAAATTGCTCACCTGAGGTTTAAAATACTTGATACGGGTAGGAGTACCTCCTTACCTTACAGGGTTTTCTATCAGGCTGGCTGCAAAGTAAACGAGTTCTATGGGAGGGTAACTATTCCACACCACTCATAAACGGTATTTAATTATTTATTTGGTACAAATTTATATGTAGTACGAGAGTATATTGGTTTTCAAACAGTAATATTGGCATTATAAGCATTGTTTCACTCACTAACTCATCACCATTCCTGACCTTCTTTTGCCACATTACCTGATCATCATTTCGGACTGTTTCTTCCTCTAATGCTTTGTAAACTCTGTCCTCCACATTGTCATCGATTGGGGGAATCACTCTGGCCCTGAATGTCTTTATTGGCCAGGTCACTGGTAACAGGTGAATTGCTGAGACAATGAGGGGTGGGGGAGGTTATGCGATGTAAGGCATTGTCCCTGCTAGGCATCTTGTAGAGGAAGATGTCCCAATTATACGTACCAAAAATTAAAAATTGTGCAAATTAGGGACCTTGCAATTGCACAACGTACCAGTACGTTGTTGGGACTGGCAAATGCAAAATGTTGCAACGTACCCATACGTCGACGGACGTCTCGGTTAAAGCTAGAGGGGTTAGACACAGCATTGACTGACCCCTTCAGTACCAGAGGCCTTTCTTAATTTGTATACAGTTGTCTCTTACCAGCAAGAATACATAAAAAAGGACTTCATCCAGATTCATTGGGTTAAGGGTTGCTTCCACAGTCTCTCTGTTTGTATACCAATGAAGGAAAAAATCCCCCAAATGATAAGCTTCTCTGGTGAGCCAAGAAACTTAGTTAAGGGTTTCATGGTAACCTTTTTAATAATTCTCCTGCTAATGGTTGTTGTGCTTACTAACATGGTAGGCCTCATTGGAGAATATGGAACTTACAAAAGATTTCACGGTAGTTGTTCTAATAATTCTTGTGCTAATGGTTCAAATGATCACTAGTATACCAAGCCTTATTGGAGAGGTATGGATTTCACGGAGTATTCGTGGGAACAGTTCATAATAGTGCTAATGTTCATGGTTTGTGCTTCACCAGCATCACTGCTAAAGTTAACTCGAACCATAGACACAGGAGTGAAGGTTTTCTTGGTTAGCGTCTAAAAAAATAGCAGATACTGTGGAAACAACCTGATGTTTTATATTATTTATTGCATTGCAGATTTTGTGTAGTTTCTTGCATTGCTGAGCACAATTAAAGTTCTGTACAGTAAAATCATAATCAGGATTACAGCAGGGGTATTCAACTAGTCACATTGGACCCATTGGCAGAACATGTTAGGGCCTCCTTCAAGTGTTTAATATTGCATTACTTACTGTTTTTGAGACACTGGTACTTAAGATTTAATCAGTACAGTAATATTATTATTGTCATTGTGTACCTAGGCTTATCTGAACATAAACTCAGTGAACTTGTTGCTGAAGTTGTTGTTCACCAGCAATCCTCCACCCCTCTCAAAGGGGAGGGTGGAATAGAGACATCAGAACAGCAGGACTGTATTCAGGCCACCACAAGCAGGCATAGAGTACTGGTAAAATACAGTTACATAATTATATGTTTATAGGTAAAGTTGATATAAGCAGTGTAGCCTGCCAAGCCTGTTTGAATATCAAGTTCCCACCAAGTCTGTTTGAATATAAACTTCCCACCAAGTCTGTATGAAATATGAAATTTTCACCAAGTATGAATACGAAGTTCCCACTAAGTCTGTGTGAAGTTGAACCGTTTCACTAAAGAGGTTGAACACCTGTCTTAGGTGTCATCTGCTCCTTGCTTCTATACAGATGTAGGATTCTGTAAAGATTTGGGGATTATTTATTTATCATAGTTTATAACTACAGTAGGATTGTTTTTAACCCCTTCAGCCTTAGGAATATTGTATTTTATTTCTACTATCCATTTGTCATCCAATCCATCAGGAGTGTAGGATCTTTAGGCTGGGCCATCCATCCATCCATCATCTAACCTTTCATTATCCCATCAGAATTGTATGGCCAGGCTGTTCAGTCAGGACATCAATTATGTTTATTCTTGCTGCCATCTCTCCATCATTCAACCCTTGGTTGTCCTATTGGGAGTCTAGGAGCCTGAGGATAGGCTGTAGATGGGAATGTGTGCTGTGGCAAGGAGTGTTGTAGGTCTGCCAGTAAGGTGCAGGTTTAGATCTGAGGAAGGAATAAAGAGCGAGTGCAGTGGGTAGAAGAGCTGAGTAGGATGGATTGCCAGACTTATAGCTCTTTCACTTTTTTTTTTTTTTTTTTTTTAAGCTCTAGGGTAGAGTCAGATAATGCAACAACTGCATTCTTTGTGACTAGCCTCATATTCTAGTGCTAATCTCTTCTTACAACTAATTGTTCAGGATGAAATGATGGCCACTTTAGACCATGTTAGAGTAAAAGGGATATAGCAGGCCTTGGTGGAGTTAGAATTCCGTGTGAATGTGGTTGTTGTAGATTAGTTGGTAGATATTTTAACCCTTTAACCGCGGGCATTGTTTTGGCCTGACTGTCCTCTCCTGCGGGGGTTTCAGCCAAATGTAAACACATCTTTAAATCTTAATAACTCTGCACAGAATAAAGCTAGAGAAAAAAATAAGGTACCATTGGAAAGTACTAACCTACAGCTTTCCATTGATGTAGGTTTCATGACTTTGTTGACTTTCATAGGACGGGCAGAGCCGTTAGAAGTGAGGGGTGTGAAATAACTATTTTTCGCCCCACACACCAGTACCAAATGCCAACCACTCTCTGATAATAGTACTATAAACATATATGAACACTGCACATACGATAAACACCCACTCTGTGTTCACTGAGGTAGGTAAAAGGCACTTCACTGCGGCTGCGCCCGCTCACTGATGTTTGGTTAGCGGCGATGTTTTCATTATTTCTAACTTCTAATATTATTTTACATATAATCTGGGCAATATACATTATATTTACACTGCACTTATTACTATATTGCGTCACTGGCGCATCACAGAATTACATAAGTGCCGCAGAATTCCACAAGTGCCGCAGATTCTCTTATTACAATATCACTTATTATACTGGCCAATATTTCCATTTTTTTCTAGGCAAAATATCCCTTATTACTACATTATCCATTATACAATTATTGGTAAAGCACGTCACTGTCGCATCACTGTATATCACTGTCACTTTCAGTATTTACTCAGAGAGTGGTACTCGGCAAAGCACGGAGTCACACAGAGAGCGACTTGGCATTCCAGGCACTGGTGTGTGCTCATTTTTCTCGTCCGAGGCCTCCGTGTGGTGTTATGACATACTCTGCAGCGGCCCTGTGACAACCTGCCGCCTGCTGTAAGAGGCAATTTCACAAGCTGGTGCCGGCTCATGTAATTGCGGCACTCAAGACGGTCAGGTTGTGTGTCAGAGTGTCGCCTCGGGATCAATGCCATCACCTGACCAAATCGTGCAAGCAGCTGCTGCACGACAGTCTTGGAGAACTGTCTCAGGGATGGTTGCCTTATGCCCCCGACTTGTGTCTTGTAGAGGATGAAGGCGTTGAGCATGCACATATCGAGCATGTGCAGGCAAGCCTTCCTGTACCATCGGGTGTTTCTCCTGAGACAATCTATTTCGCCAATCATCATATCAGACTTATCAACAAGTTTCATGTTCACATTATAATCAATGACGGCATCAGGCTTCATGATTGGCTCTCCCGTCCTGTAGCTGACCTTCCCAGTTCTCTGCAATTCCCCCTTGTGGATGGTGCTGATCATATTCACGACCTTCTTGTCATGCCACCTGATCGCCCAAAGCTTGTCTGACTTCTTCAGGTGCACATCTCCCTTGGATGAGGATGATGCTTCGGGGAAACTTGGCCACTCTTTCCTGTAGCTTCGTTCAGTGCCAACAGTGCCAATGCCGTGTTCAGCCAGGTATTTGGAGAGTTTCAGTGCTGTGTAATAATTGTCTGTGTACAGCACATGATTCCCACCAAAATACCTCTCCATCAGCACTTTTACAACGGAGCCAGAGAAGCCAAGGGGTCTTTCCTGTTCACGTCCATTGTGCTTGCAGAGTAGATGACAAAATCAAGGATATACCCCATCTCACAGTCACACAGCACAAAGAACTTTATCCCAAAGCGGTGGCGTTTGCTGGGGATGTACTGCTTGAATTTGAGATGTCCTCTGAACAATACCAGGGATTCGTCTATGACGACTTTCTGCATAGGACGGAAAAATTGCATAAATCGATCCCTAATCCTGTTGAGAAAATCCCTCACTTTCCACAAAGGGTCAGTTTGGGACGGGTTTCCATTGTCAGCGAAGTGCAGGTATCCTAGCAGCTGTCGGAACCGATCCCGTGACATATACTTCCCGAATGTTGGGATAGAAGTAATGTCATCCACGAGCCAGTACTCCTCCAACTCATGTCTCTTGATATGGGGCATCAAGAACATCAGTGCAAAGAACACATACAGCTCTCTGATCCCGACAGGCAACCACGACACTTGCTTTGGTGAGCCAATAGGTTCCAGCCCTTCTGCTGCACACTGAGCTGCATACCTATTGGTCTCATCGCTGACATGCTGCACAATTTCATCATCCATGAAGGCCAGGAAGTAGTCGACAAAATCATCTCCTGCGTTGCATGGAAAGGCAGGCTGTATTCCCGCATTTGTCATATCAAACGGCGGATTGTGTGGCTGAAAATCTGCACCGTCAGACCAAACAAATGCATCAACTTTCCCTGTGCGTGGTTCAGTGGAAGTGGCAGGTCGCATTGCACTCGTTTCCCCGTGAGAAGGAGCTGAGGTGGAGGCAGTGGGTGAGGCAGGAGGCGAGTGGGAGGGGGGTGAGTGGGGGGGTGGCGAGGGTGAGGGAGCTGAGCGGGGGGCAGGCGGGGGGGTTACTGACCTGGTGCATGGTGAAATTTGACCCTTTCTTCCCCGCTTATCACCTCGCTTATCGCCCAGCTTTGCCTTCCAACTGCCACGCATCTCCTTTTTTCTAGGCCGGCCTGCCCTGCTTACCCTGCCTGCACGGCCTGCCTTCCCTCGCTGTGCAGGCTCTGGGAATTCATATTCCTCAGATGATGTAGACTGAGGAGAGGGCACGGCAGAAGATGAAGATGATGTGAGGGCAATAGGGCTAGGGGAACGGGAAAGTGGTGGGAAATGCTTGCTAGGGCCTGGAGACGTAAGTCTGCGCTTCACTCCCTTCCCACATGCAACGCCAATTTTCCCCATAGGCGCCTTCCCTTTCCCAGAGTATGTTGGGGGTGGGGGGGGGTAAACTACACGCTCACTTTCATCACTGTCACTGTCAATGGTAAAGGGTTCACCACCAATCACTGCAAAATCGTCACTACTTTGCTGTAAGTGTATCACTCTCACTGCCACAATCCAGAGTTGTACTTACAGTTTTGTCCAGCTCTGTTCTAATTTCTGGAGTGCTCAACCCCTTCTGCCTCGCCGTCGGCAGTTCCTTTACCGGTGTAGAGGTCGAAGGCACACTAGCACTAATCATTTGCGAGGAGGAAGTGAGCGACGATGAGTCGGGACGGAGCGCCATTATCACGCACAGAGCTGGACAGATACTGACTGATGCATGTCAGGGCAAGGGTTGGGGGGGGCCCCCTCGGGGTGGGAGGAGGGAGGTGTGGGATGGCTGGCGTGAAAGAACTCGACAGCTACTCTTGCATGAGACAATTTGCGCACAGGAAAAACGCGCGGTGTTCAAAATATTCACGAACATTCCAGAATGACACCCGCGGTTTGGTCCAGTTTTGTCGATGTCATTCTGGAATGACACCCGCGGTTAAAGGGTTAATAACATTCACCCCATCAGAGCAAAAATTAGGTGGGGTGGGGGGAGATGGGTGGGTGGCAGTAGGCTAGGTTGGTGGTTAGAGGTGGATCATGCCAGACGTATACACAGTATATATATTTGCAGAGGTATGTGTTTCAGGAAGATAGGCTGGTAATGTGTAAGGTATAGAGAACCACCATTTTCAAGCGTCCTGTTTCAGAGCATAGGAGTTCAAGGTTAAGCCACAGTAATCCAGAATACATAAGGGTAGGAGATTGGCCTATGTCTGTGGTAGCATTTTATGTGATAGAAAAAGTTCCAGTCACCTATATTGTTTGAACCATGTCATGTAAGCCACAGCTCATTCCAACCCAAGAGCTCAGGTAGACCACCATGCATCTTCCCCACGTCATTCTTCCAACATCTTCACTCTCATATTCTTATCTTATGTCATCTCTCCATGCCATTCCCAGATTTCCTTTGCCATGTCACCAAATCATAGGACTGTAGGTAATATTCTGAGTGCCTTTGTGGGGTTTTAACACTTCTTCCTTTACAATATATTTAGCTTATTGTACCTCAGTGTGGTGTTGAATTACATTGATTTGAAGTAGGTGAGATGTGTGCAGAGATGATTAAATGTAGTGGAGAGAGGGAATGAAGTGCTTGTTGGAGATATGTAAGAAGGCATGGATGAGTGAAACTGTGCCAGCAGAATGGAAAAAGGCTGTCATTGAACCCCTGTACAAAAATAAAGGTGAGCGAAGTGATTGCAAGAATTATCATGGCGTAAGTTTATTGAGTGTGATGGGGAAGGTATATGGAAGAATTATTAAAGAGAAAGTACGAGAGATATCAGAAGTCCTAGCGAGTGATGAACAGGGTGGCTTTAGGAGTGGCAGAGGATATATGGATCAAATATTTGCAATGAGACAGATAGCGGAGAAGGCTTGTGAGAAGAACTATAAGCTGTTATGGCATTCGTGGATCTGGAAAAAGCATACAACTAAGTAGTCAGAGAAGGACTGTGGAAAGTTTTGCACATGTACGGTGTAGATGGTAAGCTGCTAAGTGCCATCAAGAGTTTTTATGATGGTAGTGAAGCATGTGTAAGGGTTAGTAGGCATCTGAGTGAATGGTTCATGATTGGTGTGGGTATGCGACAAGGTTGTGTGATGTCCCCATGGTTGCTCAATATACTGTACAGTATATGTGGATGGGATGATGAGAGAAGTAAAAACATGAATAATGGAGAGAGGGATGGCATTGGTAATTAATGGTGATGGATGGAATATCTCAGTCTTGTTTAATGCTGATGATGCAGTCTACTTGCAAATACCAGACAAGAACTTGGTAGACTAGTGCAGAGTTTTGCTGATGTCTGTGAGCATTGTGCCTTGAGAGTAAATGTAGAAAAGAGTAAAGTGATGGTTATTGAGAGAGAAGGTGACTCCCCGTGCGATGTTACAGTGAATGGAGAGAGACTGGAATTGGTGAGATAGTTCAAATACTTGGTTACAGTGATAGAAAAGAGAGGAAAATATGCAAAAGAAGTGGAAAGTAGAGTGACACAGGGAAGGAAAGTAGCTGGTGCAGTGAAGGCCTTGATAAGAAACAGAGGCTTGAGTGTTGCAGCTGCACGAGGCTTACATGAAGGAGTGTTAGTTCAAACTTTAACATATGGATGTGACTATGGTGTGGCATGAAAATGAAAAGTCAGGAGTGAGAGCAGTGGAGATGGGACTGCTGAGCAATGTATGTGAAATGCAGAGTGGATAGGATACGAAATAATGTGATTCGTGAAAGATGTGGAGTGAGGAAGTCTGTGGACACCAGAATCGAAGCGAATGTACTGAGATGGTATGGTCATGTGGAGAGAATGGATAACAGTAGAGTAGTGAAAAAGGTATATCTGAGCGAATTTGAAGAAGGGAGGAGGTGAGGTAGGCCAAGAAGGTGGAGAGATATGGTGGATGTGTGTGTGAGGAAGAGAGGTTTGGAAGTAGGTGAGGCTAGGGGACTGACAAGAGATCGAGCTGGCTGGATGAATATTGCGAGGAGAAGCGCATGATCAGGAATTTGGCACCCTTTTTAACATGACAGGGTCCGGATTGACCGTATCGGATACATTTAGTGAAACTACAGAACGTGATGAATGTTTTTGGCTTCTCCAATAGAGCTAGGATTCCAGGGGCTTGAATGGTGAGAGAATGGAAGTGTGGCCCATTGGATTGGGTAAATTTGGGCTGTCTGGACATTGCTACTCCTTACCCTGCCTTAAGGTGGGAAAGGAGATCCAGATGATGATGATGAAGTAGGTAGGTATGAGAACAATATAAATAGCATTAAAATAAGGTATCTTAGGGATAATAAATTTCTAAGGAAGAAGTGCTACGAAGCCTCCAATGTCACCTTGAATACCATACTGCATATTCTCATTCCTTGTAGATGTAATTGTGGGTTAGAATTATTGTAAGATCTTTATTATTAAGTCCATATTAAGATGTTCTAATTTAGCTGTTACCCCTTGCAGCCCAATGACCTTATCTTCAAGTATTATTCTTGGTACTACTAGATTATTTTATTCTGCACATGGGAGACATATGATAGTGAAGGTGTTGACCTGTACCACACTAGCGAAGTAGATCTACGTCCCCTTAAAAAACGCCAGTGACATAGATCTACATCCTGCAGCATTGAGAAGTCATTGCAACTGAAGTAAAATGGAAGGTAATATTGTATCTTTAACTTCAGACATTTCTCTGCTACACTTACAACACTGGTTTAGGATCACAGGAGGTGAGTGTGTCTCAGCAGGCTCACAGCAGCTCTGCTCTGTCTGTAACCTTGAAGATTTCAGAGGTCGAGTGGCACCAACCTGACTCGATTCAACCTACTTTCTGGCTTTGGTGATTACTTTTATTAGTGCCAGGGATCTTATATTGATGTATTAAGCCCATTTACCCACACAAA
Source organism: Coenobita brevimanus (assembly GCF_032717465.1). Taxonomy (NCBI): domain Eukaryota; kingdom Metazoa; phylum Arthropoda; class Malacostraca; order Decapoda; family Coenobitidae; genus Coenobita; species Coenobita brevimanus. The sequence continues at coordinate 59,057,857 of NC_137033.1, forward strand.
AAAATTCAGAATCAGTTCACAAGCTCACAGATGCTCTGCTCTCTCAGTAACCTCGAAGATTTTGGAGGTAGAGTGGCACCAACCTGACTCGATTTAACCAACTTTCTGGCTTTAGTGATTACTTTTATTAGTGCCAGGGATCTTATATTGATGTATTAAGCCCATTTAGCCAGAAAAAAGAAAATCCAAAATTTAGGTGTCAGTATGTATAAATAATGTGGTAAAGGGGAGGTAGAAGGGAGTGTCCTTAACCACTGGGAATGTGAGCTGTGATATGCAGGGATGGTGGGGGAAGGGAAAGGGCTGGGAGAGGAGGAAGGGAGGGTGGGCAGGGGTTGTTAGGGTCAGATTACCAATCCCCGGTCGGGATTATACGGGGTTGGCCTGCCAGAGGGGCAATCTGTTTCCCCAACTCATCACTTTCCCAGCTTATAGCCTTTCCCTTCCCCCAGCTGGCCAGCTCCAGTGGGTCCCCCCCACCCACCCACACCTCCATCAGGAGAGTGATCTGACTTTGTCACTCACCCCAGCCAAGTTGGTGGTGAGTGTGTGTTCTGTATGTATGTATGTGTGGAGACATTCTGCCACATACATTCATTCCTGTACAACACACTCCCACCACCATTGGTGGCTGGTGATGGTGGTGGAGTGCAGTGTGTGTGGAGATGTTAGTCTTACCCCCCACACACATACTGCATCCTGCCATCACCAGTACCCTCAGTGCTGTGGTGGACTTGGCGAGTGGAGGGTCTGGTGGCTGCTGCTGCCACACCTTCCACTCACTGGGCTCCACCACGATGCCTGGGGTGTGTGACTGGGCCAGACACCCTGGTGGAGGTGCAGCTGGAGCTGGTCAGGTCACCCCACCCCTGCACATCAGTGTCAATGAGTCTTTCTATTTTTTTTTTTTTTCCCCTTGTTACAGGTTATTAATCTTTATTACAGGTTGTACAATATCATTTTATTACAGGTTCTACATCCATAGGACTTCAAAACAGGTAATATTTCTTTTATACATCTTATACCTGCCTGTCATCTCAAGTTTGTGAGCACATATACTTAAAGTCAGGTGGCTTAGCGATATTTTCGTTATACTAGGATAAAAGCACCGAATTTGGTATGAGTCTTCCTTAGGGTCTAATGATGAATTTTAGAAGGGGTGCCCTCCGGAAAATTTAAAAATATATTGATACACTATATTGAAGGTGGAAAAATGGCATTTTTTTCTAAGATAATATAAATCATGATTAGATGATATTGGTTGAAGATACATAAAATTTGGTACAACACTTATGAAAGGAAATTAAATTTTTTGTTCTATGCACTTTCTTTTATCCAATTCACCGTTTGAGGTAATTAGGTTTTTTAATTTTTTAATGTAATAAAACTGTATTGGTTAAAGATACATTAAATTTGAAACCATTGTTGAAAAGGAAATTAAATTTTGCATCTTTTTTATTCGTGACTTTTTTTTAAAATCTGATTCACCGTTTACGAGATATTGAGGGGGTTTTAGATGGTGGGTAAATATTTCATAAAATTTTCCCATTTTAAAGATTATCATTATAGGCATTACATGGAAAGGAAATTGCATTCTGTACTTTGATATTTTATTATCATTGAAACATCTATTAAAAGTAAATATTTTCACAAAAAATGTACTAAACTTTGATTTATCAAAGTAACTACAATCATTGTAGGGAAAGAACTTAAATTTTATTGTAAATTATGATGTTTTATGAAACCTTGTTGAAATCAATTCAGTATTTCCCACAGCAACTAATAGACAAATGCCTACACTATATCCCCCAGTGCTGTCAGCCTCTCCTGTTTAGACTGTTGTCCTATGTATCTAATAAATTTGCACTTATAAAGTGGTGAACAATCTACATTTGCTTTAACACACACTTGCAGACGGAGCAGTCCCCTTTGCAGGAGCATGTGATCAGTTCCCTGCATGATCAGGACACTTCTGGAATAGTCATCCAAACTGGTACCCATGACCCAGATACCTTGGTCCAGGCAGAATCCTGTGGGGAAGGAACCACAAGCTGTGTTTGTCTGCTTTTCGTCCAAATTCCTGCTTGATACACTGCATGGTGGACGTGCTGCAGGAGCACATCACTGGTGGGTGGCAGTCTGTTCATTGCTCGATTCATCTGACAAAAAAGCTTGTTTCATTGACTGAACTCAAAGGGCTGGTTCTGTCATACAATATGACAGTCAATCTCTCTAGCTTCTTGAAATGTTCGTCTTTGACATCCAGCAACTGGAAGGGATGACAAGCGAGATACACAAATGTCTCCGTCACATTTTCATTAACCTGCCAAACCGATTTCTTATCCTTGCCACTGAAGGCAGAGGTTGTCGCAACCTGGAAATGCACGGAACACAGGTAATGCTCGTGATTTTGCCTCACTGAGGCTTGCACAAATGGAGTTTATGTGGTAATGCCTGTAATTTTTGCTCATACCAAAGGCTACCCATATGTTGACCAAAGGACAAGTCGCAATCAGGTCATGAAATATGCCTGCAAAGATGGCTATAACGTCTTGTGTCTACAGTACACACTTGAATATTCTTTACTCCCTACTCCAATGCATGCACAACATGGACCACTATTCAGGTGTCTGCCTCCCTCATGATTGCAGTTTTGCATGGGGGTCCTGGCACCGATAGACTCCACAGTTTCCCTTGAGGTAACATAAATGGCTTTGGTTGGCGGCCAGTTGAACTCTTTTAATTTTAGCAGTCAAAAAGGAAAACAGATCCTCCTCGTTTGTTGGGTCATGAAGGAAGTCCATCCAATTGCCTGACAGTTTTGTCTTGCCTGATGCCTGCGCAAGCCCCTTGTCTCTCTTCCCGGGGAGACTCCTTCAAACTGTCTAGTATATATGTGTCCCACACAACATCCAACATCATGGCAGCCTGCAGCTGCTTCTTCAGGTACGATATGGTATGAATACCATGTCTGCATACTCATGGAAGGTACTGACACTAGTAATTGGCAGGCAGTGGACGATGACAGGACCATCCAGGATTTTTGCAGTCATAAGTTGAAGGTGGCATTTGTGTATCTTGCTGGTCATCCCTTCCAGTTGCCGGATGTCGAAGACGAACATTTCAAGAAGCTAGAGAGATTGACGGTCTTATTGTATGACAGAACCAGCCCTTAGAGTTCAGTCAATGAAACAAGAAGTAAGCTCTTTTGTCAGAAAAATCGAGCAATGAACAGACTGCCACCCACCAGTGATGCGCTCCTGCAGCACGTCCACCATGCAGTGTATCAAGCAGGAATCTGGATGACCAGCAGACAAACACAGCTTGTGGTTCCTTCCCCATAGGATTCTGCCTGGACCAAGGTATCTGGGTCATGGGTGACTATTCCAGAAGTGTCCAGATCATGCAGGGAACTGATCAAATGCTCCTGCAAAGGGGACTGCTCCGTCTGCAAGTGTGTTAAAGCAAATGTAGATTGTTCACCACTTTATGAGTGCAAATTAGATAAATAGGACAACAGTCTAAAGAGGAGAAGCTGACAGCACTGGAGGATATAGTGTAGGCATTTGCCTATTAGTTGCTGTGGGAGATACTGAATTGATTTCAACAAGGTTTCATTAAAAAAAAAAAAAAAAAAAAAAAAAAAAATCTTTACCTACAATGATTGTAGTTACTTTGATAAAAGTTTAGTACATTTTTTGTGAAAATATGTATTCTTAATGGATGTTTCAATGATGATAATAAATTATCACAGTACAGAATGCAATTTCTTTTCCATGTAATGCCTATAATGATAATCTTTAAAATGGGAAAATTTTATGAAATATTTACTCACCATCTAAAACCCCCTCAATATCTCGTAAACGGTGAATCAGATAAAAAAAAAGTCACGAATAAAAAAGATGCAAATTTTAATTTCCTTTTCAACAATGGTTTCAAATTTAATGTATCTTTAACCAATATAGTTTTATTTAAAAAAATAAAAAATAAAAAAACCTCATTATCTCATAAACGGTGAATCAGATTTTTTTTTAAAAAGTGCATAGAACAAAAAAGGTGTATAATTTAATTTCCTCTCAGAAGTGTCGTATGAAATTTTATGTATCTTCAACCAATATCGTCTAATCACAATTTTTATGATCTTAGAAAAATGCCATTTTTCCACCTTCAATATAGGGTATCTATATTTTTTGAAATTTTCCGGAGGGCACCCCTTCTAAAATTCATCATTAGACCCTAAGGAAGACTCATACCAAATTCAGTGCTTTTATCCGCCGTGTAATGATAATGGCAAAATTTGCTGCTAAGCCACCTCACTTACATACATCTGGGTATTTATGAATTTGTAATCAATAAAATGATAGAATTGTACTTCCTAATTTCACTTCCCAAAGAGAGAGGAGGAGGTGGAAGAAAAAGAAAATGATTGAGAGGAAATGAAAGGATAGGCAGAGGAAAAAAAAAGAGGAAAGGACAGAAATGGGAAGAGGAGAGAAATGATGACACCATATAGCAGCATACTACACAAGCCACAAATGACAAGAGGCCACTTCCAAGATTAACAAAATACCCAATGAAAAAGCTCAAAATATGTAAAATGTCACACATGAGTATCCTTGTCCAATGGCGTGGCTTAAAAGATTAGTTTCATATATCACATTTGACAGTAGTATCTAAGATTAAATTTCTTTAACCCCTTAAACGCGGCTGTGTACGGCCGATCCCCCGCTGTGGCGGGGTTGTAGCGGGGTCTGAGTACCTGTGGGAAAATATTTGCCAAAAATCAGAGATTAACCCCAGAACATTAAAATTTTTATGGCATATAGTACTTACATTCAGCTTTCTCCTGAGACAGATGTTGAGCCTTCGTGGACTACCAAAGGACTTGTGAAGACTTGCAAAGTTGGGTAACAAAGTCTTCACTTTCACACCTCCAGAAACCCGGTTTTCTTTCTACCACAGCCTCAATCTGTCACAGTACACTTTATACAACAACGTACAGGTTGTTTGGAATCCGTATTTGTACAATAAGCACTGAAAATAAGGCTATAATGAACGGAGTGCCACGGCTGACATGCAGCGGCGGCGATCTTCGTCACTGAACACACATTTCCCTTTTCACGGCTAAAAACACGTATACTACATTATTTTCCTTCATAGTACTTCGCAAAGGCTCGCTTGGCACTATTACGGCCATAAAAATCACTGTCACTGCCAGTATTGTGAAGCGGGAATGAGGAAGACCACCGCGGCGCAAGTTTATTCAGCCTTACGGCAGGCACTTTATTCTCGCTCCGGTCGGCCACTCGCACTTCATTTCTATCGCTCACTTTCACTGTAGCTGTCCGTTTTTTGCCTTATTCATCAGTGTCACTGTCCATTGTTATAAAAATAATATTTTCTACACAACAAACTGTCACTGTCAGAACATAGAATAGGAACATATGCTTTCAACTTCTTACACTGGAGTGACTGTCACTCGCAATACTTATATTATTACTATGTACAATTATTTACACAAAAAAACACTGTCACTGTCCGTGCTTTTACAAGTACATACACTAATTTACACTCATCAGACTGTCACTGTCACTGTCAGTACGTAAAAGAAAACTAAACACTAGTATCACTGTCACTCTCAGTATTATTTCTAAGATTCTTACCCTTATTTTCAATATCTAGTCAGGCTGTGGTAGTCAAAGAAACACGGGTAAGCACAGAGGGGAATTTTGCACTCTTTGCACTGCAAGGAGGTGTGCCTAAATGTTCTGTCCTTCCTGGTAGTGTGGCTGCACACATGACACCTCCTCAGTGCTTTTCCCCTCTTGGCAGTGGCAGGCAGTGGCTCCAGGCGGTGTCGCTGAAGGTAGGCCTGACACTGTAGGCGGTCTGGAGGTGTCTGTGGGTGGCGCTTGGGACCTGATGGCAGTACCTGCCCATAACGCTGAAGTAGCTGGTAGACACAAGTCTTTGAAAATCGTCGGAGAGAGTAGTTTGCTGGCTTCCTGTTCTTGATCTTATACAGGATGAAGGCGTTCAGCATGCACATATCAATCAAGTGCAAGAACACCTTCCTGTACCAGCGACAGTTCCTCCTCAGGCAGTCTATCTCTCCGATCATCATGTCAGACTTGTCCACCAGCCGCATATTGACGTTGTGGTCAATGACAGCATCAGGCTTCATCACAGGCTCGCCAGTCCTTCTGTCGACCTTCCCTGTGGCCAGCATTTCCCCCTTGTGTACTGTGGTGAGCACATTCACGACTCTCTTATCGTGCCACCTGATCGCAAGCATCTTGTCAGTTTTCTTCAGGTGCACGTCTCCCTGCTTTGATTTTTCAGCATCGGGGAAGGCAGGGTAGTGTGCCCTATTGCTCCTGACAGTGCCACAGGATCCGACGCCGTGTTCAGAAAGGTACTTGGCAAGTTTAGGAGCTGTATAGTGATTGTCCATATACAGGACATGATTCTCGCCAAAGTACTTTTCCAACAGCACTTTCACCACAGAACCAGAGAATCCAAGGGGGTCAGTCTTGTCCAAATCGACATTGCTGGCGGTGTAAATCACGAAGTCTAAGATGAACCCCGTCTTGCAGTCGCACAGCACGAAAAACTTGATTCCAAAGCGTTGCCGTTTGCTTGGAATATACTGCACAAACCGAAGACGGCCCCTGAACAAAACCAAGGACTCGTCAATCACCACTTTCTTGAAAGGGCGCAGGAACCTCGTAAACTTATCCTTGATCAAGTTCAGGATTCCCTCACTTTCCATAATGGGTCAGTTCGGGAAGGCTCATCATTGTTCGCGAAGTGAAGGTAAGTCATGAGCTGCCTAAAACGATCGCGGCTCATGTATTTATTGAAGATTGGTGTGGGGCAAAGATCGTCTGAACTCCAATATTCCTCGAGCTTATGTCTCCAATTGTGGGGCATCAATAACATCAACCCAATAAATACAAAGAGTTCCCTGATCATTAGAGGCACCCATGCTGCCATCCGCGACGTGGATGGCGTTGCAGGCTCACCTTCTCCTTCACAAACTGCAGCAGATTGCCCCTCGTACCTGTTCGTCTCGGTACAAATCTGCTCCATTACCTCGTTGTCAAGGAAGGCCAACAGGTAGTCCAAGCATTCACCATCCTCTTGGACAGGGAAGTCAGCCTGAATTCCACACCCACTGTCATCAAAGGGCAGATCTTCCGGCACAAAATCTGAGCCCTCTGACCACACGAAGGCATCAAGAGTGCCCTGCCTAGGCTGGGAGGTGCTGGGGGCGGCGGGGGTGAGGCAGGTCGTGTGGGAGTGGGTGAGGCAGGCGGTGAGACAGTGCGTGAGGCAGAGGCTGTCCTAGGTCGTGTTGGTGTAGTGGTGGTGGTGATGGTGGGGAGATTAGCAGAGGGTTCAAGGTCACTCGCGGTGGCGTGACTGGCGAGTTGCCTAGTGCGAGTAACCTTAGGAGCTAGCCTTACACTAGGGGACAAAGTTCTAGCTCTACTACCACGAACACTGGGCCTACGGAAACCTCTACTACGTAAACTCAACTGTCTACTTCCCTTCCGAGGTGGTGAAGGCGACTCCGAAGACTCCGGAGAAAGGGCAGCTGAAGAGGAGGACGAGAGAATGGGGCTGGGAGTGCGTGGCGGGCTGGCGGTGGCATGACGTGGCGTAGGGGACAATGGCTGTGAAGCGGGGTCACCACTCCTTTTCCTCTTGGCCCCCTTTCCATATTCTAGGCCCCTTTTCACAGGAGCCTTGCCTGTTGAGGTGCTTGGCACAGAAACAGTCACTTCTGGCACCTCAGACTCAGCACTCCAATGCGTGTCCGACTCTGCCAGGCTAGACCAAACACCGATGTCACTTCCATAATCCATGGACGCTTTCAATAATTCACTAGCTATTGCCGAGTCACTCAGTCCCTTAGCAGTTCCTTGTAAGGTTTTGTACGGGGTGGAGGTCACAAAACCCTTTTTCGGAGGGCTGGAAGGCACAGACTCGGAAGAGCTTGAATTCGACATGGTGTCACCTTGGAAGATTCGCGTGGACTGACGCTAAACAGGGACAAACCGCACAAAAAAATACTAGTGTGACAACTGGGGAAACAAGCGTTTCCAAATAGCATAAAGTGCTTGCGAGAGGAAGGCGCAGATTGACACGTATGAGCCGTCCGCGCGCTGCCATATCGCACGACGAGGGAGGGCCGCGCATCGGTGCGTGGGTGGGTAAAAAAAATGAAACTTGGCAACAACTGAGGTCAGTAGTACAAAGGTCAAGTGTGCTAAAAGTAGCTCAAGGGTGGCGGTACTGATAGACAATACCAGCTGGAGCTTGCTTGCCCGCGGTTATTCAAAATTTACTAGAATCGCAAACGCGACGATCCACCGTTATGTCCTTTGGGCCGAGCGTCGCAAATGAGACGATCCGCGTTTAAGGGGATAATGAAACTTTCAATAACAGTACGAATTACAAAACATGGATTGCAGAGGAAGACGGTATTGTGGCCACATGTGAGAATGAAGAAATACCAACTGTAGTTACTCAAGGCTAAGATAACTGAACTCCACATGACTGAATATATTCAAACAAATCCTAAAGTCTGTCCGCCCTGTAGAACAGGTAACAGATGGCTAGAATGTGTGAATATTTGTGTTATTCATTTCACTGTGCATGCTGTTGATAGTTCTTGCTTATTATTATTTATTTACTTTGTTATCTATTTATGTTGTTGCTGAATCTTTCCTAACCCTTTGCACGTGGGAATAATAATAAGGATGATTCTGGAGATGGATGCCTTCAAGCACCGGCACCAAAATAACCAAAAGGGGGTTGCCGCCCAACCTTAAATGTCCCTCAATACCATCTGTCCCCCGAAATGTGAATGGTGGACTGTAGGATGAGGGCAACGTTATCCTGCAGTCTACCAGGTTCACGTCCAGATGACTGAATGGCCACAGCTACTACAGTGCACTACCAGGGCCAAGATGATGACAGACAGGCATCTTTACATACAGTACAGTACTTAGTTCTTTGTCTCTCATTCATTTCTATACTACATATTAAATTTTCACTCACCATGCATTCTGAGCAATAAAATAAGTTAATACAAAGACTTAACACCTCATGAGATATTTATGTAATAATTTCAGCCTTTAACACCTTCATCCTCTGAGCCAGAAGACCAAATCCACCACACTGCCATCTCTATTCTGAATTCTGAACTGGGCCTTATCAACCACACATACACAATGAGGAAAAGTTGAATATTTTGATTATCAGTAGCTAACAACTTTTTTTACATTTTAAATACAGGTTTTATGCAGGGGTTCTGTGATAAATTCTGAGGTGCTTGATCTCCAGCTGAATGATGGCCAATATAATATTTAATGTACCATTATAATATTATGCCACGGCACCCAAACTAAACTGCAAAATAAGTTCCTTGCACCAAGCAACATGGGTCACATGGAAATATGTCATACAGAATGGTACTAAGAAATGGCAAAGAAAAGGAAATCAGTATTAAAAAGTACTGTACATAAAACACAGTATTAAAGGGCCCCCAAACTGAGCAGCAATGGATATACATTCAGGAGGAACAGTGACTGTCTCAAAACAAATCACTTCTGAAAATTAACCTACATTGAAAAGCTTGGTTTAAAATTCTTTTCTGGCTTCCATACGATGCTGCCCTCACACTGACTGGGTAGGACTCAAAGCTGGTGGTTGGCTGATCTGATCTTTTGGCTCCAAGTGGCTTAATGAAACCTATTCAACCTAATACACTGAACATCCTCATTCTAACTCGCTTTAATACACTATATTCAGTTTACTTGATTTAATCGCTTACATTTTACTTACTCTAATTAACATTAAATTTAACCAGCTAAATTAAATGTATAATCTTTTCTAACTTACTTTTACCCCTCATGGGGTACAAGGTGTTAAGGGTTATTACTCTTACGAAAGATTCACAGACTGACTTAGGATCTATTTTCTCTTATAACTAAGAAATGCAGTGGAAACTCTCTCTCTCGGCTTGTCCGGCCTGCAAAAAGGAAATGCAACTACAACAGAAAATTGATCATAAATCCGTCTGTGAATCTAAATATAGTACCACACAATAATATGCAGTTTATATCTCTTGATTGCACTGGTTTACAAAAAATTTGAGGCAAGCATGAAATTAGGTGTTCTAACCTAATTTTGGGGTGCTGATTTCAGATTTGAAATCCGTTTTCACCCATCACCTCTAGTTTTTGAGATACACATGTACAGACATGTATACATATAGGCCTAGACCCAAAATATTTGCCAGAAATCCATTTACCGTCCTGTTTTCGTGAAACTTAGTTTAAAACGCACATCACAACAAGGTCAAACATGTGCATTGTGTGGCTGGGAACACCAGTAGCTTACTGGGGGTCTAGGAGCACTTTCATGCCTGGGAAACAAGTGTCCAAGAAAATCCTGTGGTGGACATGAACAAGGTGCTTCTTCCCCCTTTTCATATCAAGGTTGGCCTTATGAAGAATTTTGTGAAGGCCATGGACAAGGATGGCGTTGCATTCCAATACCTGTGCACTATGTTTCTAGCTCTCATTTCTGCTAAGCTCAAGGAGGGCATCTTCGTCGGACCTCAGATCTGGGAGGTGCTGAGGGATGAGGTATTCGGGGAGAAGCTCACCTTGAAGGAACCGAGAGCATGGGAAGCATTTAAGTCAGACTGCCATGGCTTCCTTGGTAACACACGGGCACTTGATTACCAAGAGCATGTCGAGAAGTTGTCGCAGGCTTATCAGGATATGGGGTCCCAAATGTCTCTCAAGATTCACTTTCTCCATTCCCACCTCAACTTCTCCCAGAACCTAGGAGCAGTACATGACGAACATGGGGAAAGGTTCCACCAAGATGTCACTGAGATGGAGAGCAATTACCAAGGCAAGTGGAACCCCAGCATGATGGGGGACTTCTGCTGGATGCTCCTGCACGACATCCCGGAGGCAAAGTATACCAGATCATCCAAAACTCACTACTGACTGTCTGTAGTACTATGATGTATATTTATGCTTTCATCCAAGTAATAGCAATATTTAGTTCTGTCAGTGTTCTGTGTCTGATTTGTTTCGTTCTGTAATATGCCATTTTAATATATGAAATAAACTCATTATATTATAAATATATGCAATTACCAAGGCAAGTGGAACCCCAGCATGATGGGGGACTTCTGCTGGATGCTCCTGCACGACATCCCGGAGGCAAAGTATACCAGATCATCCAAAACTCACTACTGACTGTCTGTAGTACTATGATGTATATTTATGCTTTCATCCAAGTAATAGCAATATTTACTTCTGTCAGTGTTCTGTGTCTGATTTGTTTCGTTCTGTAATATGCCATTTTAATATATGAAATAAACTCATTATATTATAAATATATGCACTGGAGAAAGCATATGACAGGGTGGATAGACAAGGATTGTGGAAAGTGTTAAGAATATATGAAGTAGATGGGAAGTTGTTGAATGCTGTGAAGAGTATGTACGATGGTGCGAAGGCTGCAGTGCGTGTGGATGGTGAACTAAGTGAATTTTTCTCTTTGAAAGTTGGGTTGAAACAGGGATGTGTCATGTCTCCATGGTTGTTCAATCTGTACATGGATGGGGTAATAAAAGAGGTACAAGGTAGGGTAGTGGATGTTGGAGTGGCCCTGGTGAGAGAGGATAGTGTTTGGAAACTCCCTGCACTGTTGTTTGCAGATGATACTGTGTTGTTGAGTGAAGACGAAGGGGAGCTGCAAGGCTTGGTGGATGAGTTTGAGAGAGTGTGAAAGAAATGGAATCTAAAGGTGAATGTAGGGAAGAGTAAAGTGATGGTCTTTGAGAGAGGTGAAGTCAGTGAATGTACAGCGAGGTTGGATGGTGAGGAATTGGAAAATGCGAGTACGTTTAAGTACTTGGGTAGTGTGATGAGTAAGGATGGAGGTTTGGAGGGTGAAGTGCTTGAAAGGGTACAGCAGGGAAGAAAGGTTGCTGGTTCTTTGAAAGCAGTGATAAGAAACAGGGAAGTGAGCAAGGAAGTGAAAAAGTTACTACATGACAGTATTGTGATACCAACTCTAACGTACGGAAGTGAAGCTTGGACGTTGTTGGAAGGACACAAGTCAAGATTGAGAGCCGTGGAAATGAGTTATTTAAGAGGAGCCTGTGGAGTCACATGGAGAGACAGGCTGACGAATGAGGATATAAAGAAGCGTTGTGGTGTTGATATGGATGTGATAGGAAGCGTTATGAGGAACACCCTGAGGTGGTTTGGCCATGTGGAGAGGATGGAGGGTGAAAGACTGACAAAGAGAGTGTATGTGAGTGAGGTGGAGGGGGAAAGAGGGAGGGGGAGGCCGAGGATGAGATGGAGAGATGGGGGTGTGAGTTGGGAGCAAGGGAGTGAAATGGCGGGGGACAGGGCGACTTGGAGGCGATTTGTTTGTGGCCACCCCAAACGGGATTGAGGCGTCTGGCAAAAAAAAAAAAAACGGGATATAAGAAAGCAAAAAAAACTATAGGTGATAGAGCAAAACTGTTTAGAAATTTGAATTATGCATATCAAAGTTAGTCAAAAACAGCTGTTCACATGCTTGCCTCAGAATTTTTTTCTTTCTTTTTTGTAAACCAGTGTTGTCAGTCAGTTCTCTTATAAGTCATAGAAGCATTCCAAAACACCACAACTTTGTATATATAAGCAAGGGAAGCATTCCAGAAGATAGCAACTTTATATAAGTAAGCAATGTATTTATAAAACTGTAACTTTTTCCATGTAAGTCTGGCATGCATTCCAAATTATCCAAACTTTTCCCGTAACAGACAGGGATGTGTTCCATTATATCAATACCTTTTCCATACACCTGATACAGCAAATCTGGAGAAACTGGTAAATCAGTTTAGAGATACCAATGAAAATTTATTGGGCATTTTCTCTGACTTGCTGTGAACCTAATATCATGTCTAAAAGGGCTTACTGTGCAGTATGAAGCTGTTATATTCAATTGTTTCAGTACTATGCTTCACAGGAACCAAAACCTGCTTCAGCACTTAAACCTGCTGGTGATTCTTGGTAAAGTTGCTTTGATGCCTTTTATTTGTTTATTTTATTCATTTACTTCTTATATTTTTAACCCCTACCTAACTAATCAAGGATGCATGTCTCAAACCTGCTTTAACATTCTGCTTGAACACATCCCAGACTTATGAAGAGGACTTATGGCCATATTTTTAAAACTGAGGCTGCCAGTGTGTTTTCTGCTTCATGCAATAATTTCTACAGCATGTCAAAACAATGGAGCACGTTTGACTTTCTTGTACTGTTGCTGACAACACGCTGTACTGTGGGATGCAGGCTAACTGAATCTAGCAATTACAAGTGACCCAAGAATGTAATGGTCATAGAACCTAACTTTCCTGTAGTGATGCAGGCTGATCACATTTTAAATTTACAGGTGCTCCACAAATTACCATACAAAATTGCAGACTTTTATGCTTCCTCACCATCTTTTAATAATACGACACGACACTGACTGTATAAATATTACTTATATATCACTTAAACAAACATGAGGTGTACGGTAACAGTTATTACAACCACATCCAGGTACATTCTTCCCTCCCCCCCAACCCCTCACTGTATATTTGGCTCCCATTAGATTCTGACAATTTTATTCACATATGGACACAGTTACAATTTAATCAACAATTGTTATATGTCAATGGTTTACTTTAGTAGTGGGTTCTTGTCAATTTTTTTTTTTTTTGGGGGGAAAAAAAAAAAAAAAAAATGATGTACAGGGTTTTATTTTTTTTATTTATTTATTTTTTTTAACGGCAATAGTAAAATTAAAGCACTTTGTTTTCGTTACTTCTTGATTTTATTCCAGGAGAAAATTTGTATGAGGTTTCAAAACAATCTCAGTTCTTTTACAGCCATGTGTTAACTGTTATGGTAATTCTTCAGTGGCAAGGGTTTAAGCTTGGGTATTTTATTCAACTCCAGATGATATTTTAATCAAGGAGAAAAATTTAAGCGTAATTCTTTTACGAGGTTTAACTTGGGTATTTTACTGTATTTAACTGGTGATTCTGCTCAAGGAGAAAAATGTATTCTTCTAAACAATTTAAGTTGGTTATTTTCTTCTATTTAATTCCTGATGATTTAAATGAAGGCAGAACCAATATGCAGTGAAAAGTTAAAGGGAAGAATAATGATCTGGATGTGACATAACCCACGAGTTACTTGATACCCCATCATTCAATATTATTACTGCTCTCTCTCTCTCTCTATTTTCAAGTTTGGTCACTACATCTTATTCCAACAAAGTACAAAATAATGAAGAGCTCTGCACATCATCATCATCCCAACCCCAATTACCACCAACGACATGTAGTAAGGCGGGATCCATAGAAGAAATTACATATTACAAAACTGACATAGCTAACAACAGTGCAGTATTTACATTTTTGAAGGCCTAGGCTGTGCATGCATGTGTCAACCTTTCATTTTGTTGCTGGCCTCTGTTGTATGCTTCTTGTAACCTGATGAAGATCCCTAACCTGTTTCAGCTCAGGTGATGGCCGAATGTAGTCTGACTGGTGGGCTGATTCAATTAGTAACCAAAGAGATCAAATCCCCCACCCCACACACAGTAGCTGACAGCCTCTACTGTGCTTTTTTTTTTTTTTTTGTTACATGATTATTCCTAATTCTCTTCAACTCAGGTGATGGATAAGTGTATTTCCTGACCAAACTATGATTACTGTATACATGTGATAGAGTTCCCTGCCTGAGCATGATGTGCAAGACTAACAAATCTCACCTAACTCAGTGAACACACTTTAGTTATGTACAAGAGATATGTATGTGTTGTAGTCTCATCCTAGACTCTGACAACTGTGTAAATGTGACTGAGTTCCCCACCTGGGAGTGTTGTGCAAGACCTACTTCCAGAATTCTGTCCCCACATCACTCTCTCTTCAAAGTTCTTTTCAACTTCCCCCACAGTAGTATCTGCCAGGGATGATGGTTACCACCCATCTTCTACCTAATGAACAATCAACAGCATGCCTTGTGGAGTACGAAAATCATTCAGGCATCCTGAACCCTAGCTTCATTTCACAATGCAAAAACCCATAACTCAAACTTACCCAATATACTCTATCAATGGCATACTCATTGAAACAAGACAAACTGCACCTCCATGCAAAAAAATTACTTCAAACAAAATTACCAATACATATAAACCATCAACAGCATGCCCAGTGAAACTGGCCATACAATTATGTAAGTCCCCCAAATCCTAACTTCATCTCAGAACTCATAACCCGACTTACTAGCAAACATCAGTTACTGCACACTGATGAGGAACCTACATGTAGTGGTGCTGTGCACCCTGTGTGAAGCAGCTGTGGCATCCACCCAGGAGCCAAACCTCATTGTGGCAGGGACCCTGGTCCATCCCTGGTGAGGCACTGTCTACCACAAAGGGGCATCAGATTCCTACACGTTGTATATACTCATACTGTACTGTACCTGTAGGACACCCCCACAGAAGCTGCTGCTTACATGTGGTGAAGGTCTGCTCAGCCTGACATAAAAAAGTTAAGCAACAACAAAAACAACTGTTCACTAGCAGCATCTTACTACAAAAGCATTCTAGGAAAAAAATAGCTGACTGGCAAAAACAAACACTGGCCATTGTCATTCAGGCCTCTGGAATCCTACCACCACCTCACAGCTCATAAACATAAACCTAACTTAATAGCATATACCAATTACTACACTATCAAAACCTCTTTACTACTGCATGGTTCTAAGTTGAATGAAATAGTTGACCAGCAACATAAATTGGCCAGGCAATCAGTCTGGCACCCACAACTCTACCTCCACCTCAATACAGTATACAAATTACAAGTACATAATTTAAATCTAGTGTAACATCCACTGTCCATCCATCTATTAATTAAAACCAAAACAACGTATTCCCTGAGGGATTAGACACACACACACACACATCAGTGAGAGGGTACGGAACATGTATACACTGCTTGCAAATATGAGAACAGCATTCACATACATAAATGAAGACATGCTAAGAAGGATAATAACATCATTCATCAGACCAACCCTGGAGTATGCATCAGTAGTCTGGAGTCCTCAACTCAAAAAACACATAGACACGATTGAAAAAGTTCAAAGGGCCGCTACAAGATGGGTACCAAGCTTAAGGGATCTAAGCTACGAAGAAAGACTATATAAACTGAATCTACCAGCACTACAGGAGAGAAGGAAAACAAGTGACATGATAATGCTATATAAATGCATATCAGGGAAGGAGAAAATAGACATAAATGATTACTTAACCTATGGGGAAGCATCAGCAAGAGGACACTGCAAAAAACTGCATAAGGAGAGGTGATAAAGACGTAAGGAAATTCAGTTTCCGAAACAAAGCAATTGATCAGTGGAATGCACTACCGAATGAAATAGTGTGTGCCAAAACAATTCACAAATTTAGGGATATGTACGATAAATATGGTTTAAGACACGGGACAGTACGAGCTTCACTCATTCCTGTAAAGATACAATTACGTAAGAACACACACACACACACACACACACACACACATGGAAAGAAGTGACTAGTGGAGTACCACAGGGCTCAGTGCTGGCACCAATCATGTTTTTAGTGTATATAAATGATATAGACAGTAACACTGGAAATGAAAGCTACCTAAATATGTTTGCAGATGATGCAAAAATACAAAGAAGAATTACAGTACTAACACAGACTCTTGTAAAGAGCTACAAGAAGAATTAAATAAACTTCATGAATGGAGTAATACATGGCAAATGGAATTCAATGTGGACAAGTGTCATGTAATCAAGTTTGGTAAAAGTGGAAAAATACCTGATTGGGATTATACGTTAGGAAATAAAACCCTACACACATCAGAAAGAGAGAAGGACGTACGTGTGATTATCAATAACAGACTATCTCCAGCTCACCACATCGGTGAGAAGGTACGGAACATGTATACACTGCTTGTAAATATGAGAATAGCATTCACATACATAAATGAAGACGTGATAAGAAGGATAATAACATCATTCATCAGACCAACCCTGGAGTATGCATCAGTAGTCTGGAGTCCTCATCTCAAAAAACACATAGACAAGATTGAAAAAGTTCAAAGAGCCGCTACAAGATGGGTACCAAGCTTAAGGGATCTAAGCTACGAAGAAAGACTAAATAAACTGAATCTACCAGCACTACAGGAGAGAAGGAAAACAGGTGACATGATAATGCTATATAAATGCATATCAGGGAAGGAGAAAATAGACATAAATGATTACTTAACCTATGGGGAAGCATCAGCAAGAGGACACTGCAAAAAACTGCATAAGAAGAGAGGTGATAAAGACGTAAAGAAATTCAATTTCCCAAACAGAGCAACTGATCAGTGGAATGCACTACTGAATGAAAGTGTGTGCCAAAACAATTCACAAATTTAAGGATATGTACGATAAATGTGGTTTAAGACATGGGACAGTACGAGCTTGACACTTTCCTGTAAAGATACAATTAGGTAAGTACACACATACACACACACACACACACATACACACACACACAAAATCCATGTCAACTTTTTCCTTTGCCACTGACTGCCCTTCCTCCAACATCAAACACCGTACAGTATTAGATCAGTTACCCATTTCACTACATAGACATTTTCTACTTAATTCCTGTTACCTCCAGGCACTTTAATGCTCCTCAGAGGAGACTTTGGGAACTTTACAGGTTAGATACAGCTTTCATTAAATCCTTCACTACTACAATATACTAAGCTGAATGAATTACCTTAAGCACCAGAAAGAATATAAAAATTTACATGGGTTAGCTACAGCCTTCAATAACCCTGACTACTAGAATGTTACCCTAAGTTGACTAAAGCAGCTCAACTGCACACACACACACAAACACATTTTATATCTATATAATATATAGATAGATAGATATATACAGGTAGCTAGATAAAGCCTTCAATAGCCCATTCACTACAAGAACTCTTTCCTCAGCTGAATAAAATAGTTTGGTTGCAGCAAGAAAAGAAAATTAAACAGTAGGGTTTTAAATGTTGATACACCTTATGTGTACAATATAAGGGTACTTTGGTATTTCCTAACATTTCTTCCTTAGCAATATATTCTGCACAATACACTTTAACATCCTCATGTATGTTATTAATCAATTCTATATGGATAACAAAATCAAAAATAATACATGAGAATGTTTATGTACCCGTAATATGTAAAGTAAATGACCAGGGAAATGGTGCTGTGAAGCCTGGTATGCCACATACACTTGGGCCCCAAATCAATTACTACACAGTCACTGTTCGCACAATGCACGATCCTAGTGTGCAAAACTCACATAACACGGAAGGCAAAATCTGAGGCCAAAAAATGGCCGCAACATGAAAATGATAGCCATAACCCGGGTGGATGAAGCTGCCCTTTTTTTTTGAAAACCGTAATGTGTTGCGACGATAGAGATAACACGGACAGAGGCCCCAAATTATGGTTCGTTTATAATGTGGAAAAATAGGGTCATAATGTGGCGGGAACAGACATAACACAGCCAGTGATAGTCATAGTGCGGGTTGCACCAGCCAATGACGTAAGGTATGGCTGTCACGTGTCTGCGCGGGGTGTCGGCACGTTCCACTGAGCATTCCTGGCCCAGGTGAATCAACCCTCTCCCCTCTATCTGTCTGCACACATGCTGTGTGATCTTTGCTCTTATTTTTGGCCACAGAACTCCACTCCACCTCTCCCCAGCAAGCCCACAACCTCATCCATTCAAGGTGGGGAATCCTCTAGTGTTTGTAAGGAAGTCTTTATTAAGAAGGAAAATGTCCTGGAAAAAAAAAAAACTAAAAATTGCCCCAAAGGGTGAACTTCAGGCTGGCTGGGGTACCATGAAACCCTTTAACATGTAAACATGTGGCCCTATAACGCAGAATTTTCATAAAGCGGGAGCTTCAGGATACAATATTCCGTGTTATGCGAGCGGTGACTGTACATTACACAAAATACAGGCTGGTTCACACAGCAATTAATCTGTTAGTACCTTGCATGTTGTGGAGATGGCTCACTCTGCTGCTGTGAATTGGGGTGTGGCAGTGACAGTAGGAAATGAATATATGTTTTGTCATGTGGAGAGGATGGATAATGAGAGACTGACCACAAGCATGTATGCGAGTGAGGTGGAAGGGGAAACCAAGGATGAGATGGAGTGGATGTAAGAATGGGGGAGGTAAGTTGGTGGGAGGGCAGAAAAATGACAGGACAGGCCAATGTGGTGACCTGTTTGTGACCACCCCTTATGGGAATCAGGCATCTGGGAACTGAAGGGCAAATAGACACATAGGACAGACACTGTTAACACTGAGTCATCTCCACAACACAAAGGGGACAACACAATGGAGTGGTAGAGGATCAAGTGTTATACATGGCCCAGCCTGTATTATCCTGATATACATTTCTCACCCTCCCCTACACTTCAAAAGCTTTCCACATTGGGTTGGGGCAGGTTACTGCTCCAGGTATAAAGTGGTATTCCTCAGTCCCGTGAATTAGTCGGCTGTCTAACATGGGACTATCTACCAGTACAGTCATACTCTGCTGATTTACACAAAAACATTCATCATAGCATAATCTTGAATCATAAATCAACAATATACATACTGAGGTTGGGCAAGGTACAGATGATGTTTATTTCTATTGCCTGGGAACTAAATAAAGTGCCAAAACCAGGTAATTACTTCATATCAGTTGCTACACACACACACACACACACACACACAAATACCATACGTACACTGTACTGTACATACTGAGGTTGACCATAGTACAGCTGATTTTTCCCATCTGTGAACTGAACACTATGCAAAATGCTAAAGCAGCTAATCATTTCCCAACAGGTGATGGGGGAGGAAAGAAAAGTGTACTGTGAGTTGTACCAATAACTGTTTCAGCTTGGATTTTGGTTCTTATGTATTTGTGTTTGAATGTTTGACTGTAGTGCATTCACTCTAAAATGACAAAAAAGTAACTCCTTTCAGCTCCACTGATGCCCTGTGTTACCAGACTGGAGGGCAAATTTGACTAGTAACCATGGACACTCATTCCTACCTCAAAAAAAAAGGTCACCATTTCATGTATCCAGACTTGGTATCATGCTGTGAGTGGCCCAGTTCCATCATATCAAAACAAACCAATTACTATTTAGTTAAGAGGACTGTACAAGGTTCTGGGTAATTTCTGCTCCTGAGTGTTATTTTCATCATTCAAGTTTATTTGCTCTATTTTTCATTCATTCATCATCCAATCCTATGTTGCCCCATGAAAGGAGCCCGGGGCTAGGCAAGTTGGTCATGACATTAAGATGAGAGACACCAGCCTCACTCATCCCTAAGTGGCATTAGATGAGCAATAAACCCCAACCACCCCACTGAATATAAACCATCACTGGCTCAATCCGATTGGAGTGCCATAATTGCCCACTAAACCACCAGCTGCCAAAATTTGGTTATATGGTTACCACGCAGCGTAGTAACTGGTTTCCTGGTGTAAAGGAAACTATCTGGCTTGTCACTCGGTGTAAAGCCACCCACAGGCAGAAGGAAGAGGAAAAAATGAAGGAAAAAGAAAAAAGAGGGAATGCAAAGTCACCCGTAGGCAGAAGGATGAGGAAAGAATGAAGGAAAGAAAGAAAGAGGAGGATGGAAGGAAAGAAGGATGGAGGAGAGGAGAGGTCAGACACCCAAGAGCAGCACTACATCGAGTGAGTGGATGGTGAGCACCCCCACCTACTAACCTTACAAATATTCCTAGCCCTTTTCAGCTCAGTTGAAAACCAAATGAAGTCAGACTGGAGGGCTCATTAGACGAGTAATCAAGGAGACTCCTTCCTAGCCCATTCCAACAGGCCATCAAAACTGATGTAACTCAACTTGCTATTCAGGTTGTAAGAAAGGACACATTCCATCAGATGGAAACTCCATCTGTCTCCACATACCTCCACATCCACATTAATATGACAACAATACCATAACTTCCTTACAGGTCTGTCTGTTTCTCCACATAATTCCACATTAAAACATACATTCATACACTTATGCACATACACAGCCACATCAACACCACAACATTCTCTTAATGTTCTCACTGTCAGTCTGTCTTCCCACATAACTCCACATGCTTTCCCAAGAAAACTCAACCTAACCTAGCCAGATCTCTGAAGAATAATTACCGGTGGCCTTAAAAAAAAATCAATCTTACCTAACAAACAAAAACAAAGCTCCCACCAATTCCAAATAAAACAGAGTATACTATACTGTAATGTGGCCTTAAAATTAATTAGTGACACATAATACCGCATTTAAATCAATTAATCACCCATATCTTAAATCAAACTGAACAAAATAATGGATTCCTGGCACCAGTTACCAAAGATTCTATGGCACTAATTCAAATGGGGGATACATTACACAATACTGGGCATGACAGAAAGACACTGAGGAAAAACAAAAGGTAAAAAGCACAACTTCTACAATGGAGAGAGAAAATCAAGACAAGCTAAGACACAGCCAAGAGATTCAATAACAGGTTGGAAATTACAAGACCATATTTACGAGAGAGAGAGAGAGAGAGAGAGAGAGAGAGAGAGAGAGAGAGAGAGAGAATTAAAACATGTACAGAAAATCTGTGATGCACTTATACCATCAGGGGAAAAAAAAAAAAAAAAAAAAAAAAAAAAAAAAAAAATTGAACTGTGTAAGAAACAACCAGGAAACTGCAAGGACAAATATATACCCCCCCCAAAATACCATCCATCATCCAATCCTACGTTGCCCAATGAGAAGCGTAGGAGCCCAGGGCTAGGCAAGTTGGTCCTGACATTTAAGATAAGTGACCAGCCTCACTCAACTCTGAGTGGCATTACGTGAGCAATAACCCCAACCATCCCTTGGATATAAACCTTCACCGGCTCAGTCCGACTGGAGCACCGCAATTACCCACTAATCCACCAGGCGCCGTAATTTGGTTATACAGTTACCACCCAGCATAGTAAATGGTTTCCTGGTGTACAGGAAACCTTTCAGCTTGTCACTCAGTGTAGAGTCACCCACTGGCAGTAGAAGCAGGAAAGAATGAAGGAAAGACAAAAGAGGGAGTGTAAAGTCACCCATGGGCAGAAGGACAAAGAAAGAAGTAAAGAAAGACAGAAGAGGAAGGAAGGAAAGGAATGGGCAGACACCCTAGACATAAAATAAATTTTTAAAATACATAAATTATAATAAAGGTCTGAGATGCACTTAAAATATCAGATTAAATGGATGGAAAACCAAGACCAAATAATGAACTAAAAATGCTGTAGGAAATCCTGTGATCACTTACATACTTTCTTGGTGGTGTTGTAGAGTAGTGGGTGTAAATACATTTATCCGTTCAGTTCAGTAAATACTGAGTTCCAGAGATTACAAATGCAGGATCTGGGAAGTCAACAAACCTGTAAGAATATTGTGTAAGTTCCATAACTGAATATAGAATGAATTAATATTACTGTCTGCTCTTGTTCTGAGCAAAAGTGCACTGATCCTTCTCTACTGGCCTAGGCAATGAAAGATGTTACATGAAATATCTGTGTGTGATGGTAATATATGAGGCACACAACAAAAATAACAACCGAATGAAAGAAATTTTCATTCACTTGGAGAGAAATGAAAAAGATGGTATATTGCCAACACATTTTTGCTAGCTCAGGCAATGGATTATGTTACAAAAAATATTTTGTGTGACAGCACTATGAAGCACATAACAAAAGTGTAGAAGAAGGAAGGATAATCTGTCTCATTTGGGAGGAAAGAGAAATTCAGATGGCAGGACACAATGCTAGCAGAAGACTGACAATGAACTTTTGCTCATGGAGGTACATTAGCCACAGAATACCTGTAACCCTTTCAAACAGCCATAAGTTTCAGTGAGGGCTTTCCAAACACAGTGTTTTCCTGGTTAGAAGAGGCATGACAGGTGGATGAGCAATATTTTTTCTATCAAAATTCAATTTCCCAGGTTCTGTCATAATTCCCATCAACAGGCAATGTCATTTTTTTTTCTTTTTTCTATGACCCATGTTCATTTGTCAAAGCCTTCCAGTGTTTTCTTAGCATCATAACTCTCTTCACTGTCCTCAAACTAAATCTTTATCAATAGGTACCATTCTGTATTCTTGGGTCATTCCTTATATTCCCTTAAAAACCTCATCTCCATGCATCTTACCTGTGCACCATATCTCTGTGCATCTTAGCACCAAACTTTGATCCATTCAATGTCTGCACAATAACTCTCCATCATCAGCCACACTATTATTCCTTCACAGACTCTACCACCTTCCATTTTTTGAACTGGTTCTCACTGTGCGTCTCAAGTAAGAAACTTCGGTGATGTTAATGGTGTCACAGTGAGCAAAGAGGTCATTACAATTCCTGCCTGAGCTTCAAATGCAGACAAAAGCCTACCCTAACAGAAGTCTTACATCATCATCATCACCACTTTTCCCACCAACACAAATACTGTACATTCACAATAAATCCAATTATCATATCCTAATTAGCTTAGGGTATCTTGTAGCACCTACATAGTGATATATTCTGAACATTACACCTCAATATCAACTCGTATATTACCGATCTTAAATACTGTTGTCACTACTAAAATGATTAAAAAATGAGAGACTGATTAGGAGTGTAGGTGGATGAGAGGTTAGACCGAGGTTATGGTAGTGGGATTAGGTGGAGATGGAGAATGAGAGATTAACTAGAACTGTCAGTGAGGTGGGGAGACCAAGGATGAGATGGACGGATGGGGTGGAGAGAATGGAGAGTAAGAGACTGGCAAGGAGAGTTAATGTGAGTCAGGTGGAGGAGATAGGGCAGGACAGATGAGACGGTGAGAATGGAGAATGAAAAACTAATATGGAGAGAGTATGTGAGAGGGATGGAAGGGGATGCTATGGATGAATGAGGTGGTATGGTATGATAGAGTGTGGGGTAAGTTGGTGAGAAAGTGATTAGATGTCTGAGGACACAGTAACATAGTTAACTCATTTGTGGCCACTGCTTACAGCATTAAGGCATCTGGAAATAGATATACAGACAAATAGGAAGAGAGAGATATATACTGTATATAGTTACAAAATTACAGAAAGTATATGCACAATAACACTGAGGTGAAATGAACTATCACTGCAGTAAGCGGTGTCTCTCACAGTTCCTTCACATCAACTTGGCCCAGATTTTTTCCTTTTGCAGCTCATTTCATGTATCTCAGAGAAAGAGACAATGCTACAGCTCCACAGTCTTCATAGCACTTCTTCATGACTAGCATCATATTCAAGTGTAAATCTCGTTAGCATTATTTTATAGATATTTTTACCGTAAGTGTTCAGACGAACTGGCTTCAATTGTTCCTCCCCTTCACATTTTCTCCCGAAATACTTGGGCAAATGGGAGTGCCCATGAATTCACACTCTCTCCCCCACAATGCAGAACCTCTGCTTATCAAAATTCATTTATCCCCAGAACTACTACTCTCTGGAATTCCCTTCCTGGGATTTGTTTCCCACAAACATTTAATCCACTTCAATTCAAATCCAGTTGTTATAAATATTTTATGAATGGAGGATGCCTTTAAGCATATGGACTTTTTTTTTTTTTCCTTTGCTTTTCCTTCCTCCATTCATTATCTTAAAAAAAAAAAAAAAAAAAAAAAAAAAAAAAAAAAAAAGTGGAGAACGAGGGCAATTTGAGGCCAAGTTAAAGTGAAAGAAGCATTATCAACACAAACTGGTACTATACAAATTGCAAATTAAAAACATCTACATACAGTATATTGCTAGTGGCTACAATTAACGGCTGATGACCAGCCTACTTCCCTTGGTGGCATTACATAACTGAAACAACCTACTCACATCTTAGGGATTGAACCTATACAAGGCCATCACTCCAACTGGGTCACCCTAACCACTACACCACCTAGAATACACTAACACTTATATACTTACTGTAGATGTGATCCGTTTAAACTAATGCGTAAATAATGGTACATACCCGCACTGCCATAGCCCAAAAAAGGCCTAACCTCATGTCCAACGATATACAGTACTCGTTTTACCTTAACCTGGCCCAGAATTTTGTCCTTTTGAAACTTACTTCATGTACAAGAAACAACTATCTTCCTTGTTTCATCTGAAGGAAATTTACAACCAATGAAATACAATGAAAACTCTATCTCTACTAGTACATAGTTCAGATAGTTTCAATATCCAGTTATGTATTACTCAAACTTGGGATGATACTTGTGTGTCTGTCTATACCTCAGTAGCCGTGTAAGACAATACTTTAATTCTACATCCTCTCCATAACATTTCTCCATGTCTGGCATATACTTCTAGTCTTAATTTCACGCTACACCTCAGCACTATAGATGGAGAGATGTCAGTTTTAGGTCGTTACAGTAAAAATGGTACAGGTAGTGGGGTCCAAGTTTTCTGGCTGCATGCCACTGCTGCCACCAGCCCATGTGTCACAGTGGGGTACTGTGTATGGTGTGTAAAATGCATGAAGTGTGGTGCACAGTACAGCAGACAGAAGTGTCTGGGAGAGTAGGTTGGCCTATTTTCCATGTCAATGATACACTGAAAAAGGTCAGGAATGGGGAATGGTCAGGGAAGTTCTAAGGGCCAGTGAAAAGAGAGCTCCAGTTCTATCACCAACTTTTCCATCCTCCTCAGGAGCACCACTGTGATTGGCTGGTGCTACAGCCTACTCTCTAATTTTATTTTCTAACAGAGGTGCCAGTGTCAGGCATGTTAAAGTGAAAAGAGGATAGAAAATGAGACTGACTATAGTCTCACCAATCTAAAACCAAGGTTTGGGTGGGGTCTGGCGCTGGGTGCAGCCATGCCATACTTCCTAAACGAGCGATGAGTAGATTCTGTTATATATGTAATAGGCATCACAGATAGGTACACACATACTAATACAATATAAACATAAGTATTCTAGCATATCAAAGGAAGGTAAACTTGTAATGCATATGGCTCTTGTACATCAATAAAGATACGTGGCATACATATTTTACAGTGCTGCTGAAAAAAATTTAGTTACTTTTACCAACTTTCACGGTAGTTCTAAGTTGGGTAAGTAATGTAACAATTACGTTTATAATATAATTTGAAGGAATCAGTAGAACATACGCTATTTTCTTAATAGAAATAAATAAGTTAAAACACTCACGAGCGGCAACATCCAGGCCCATACTAGGAATCATAAATTATATGAGAGAGAGAATGCGATTTTTAAATTCATTATTTTGGTTATAACTTAAACTAGTTTGTCTTTACACACACACACATACACAAACACACACACACACAGAAGTGGGTGAAGTCATGTCAGGCCAGGTGGCGAGATGTGAGCGGCGAGCTCTAACGGTGTCAGGTCAGCCACTAGCCAATCAGAGCATAGGAAACAAGGCAATGCTGTACGCCGGGAAATCCCCGGCTGGACTCCACCCAAACCTTGGTTTTAGATTGGTTAGACTATAGAAAAGTGCATGAGAGTGAGGTGGAGACCAAGGATGAGATGGAGAAATGGAGTGGAGACATGAGAGTGAGGGTTGAGTTAGATGAAAGGTAGCCAATGAAACAGGACAGAGTGACATGAAGGTGATTTGTTTGTGGCCACCCCTCATAGGATTAAGGCATATGACAACAGAGAGATAGATAATGTAAAAAGAATAGAGTAATGGAACTTTACATGTTTCATAATTTTACTGTAGATCTGACCCCTTCAATATGATGACATCTACTTCATTCATTCAATTCTCATGTAGTTTTATTCATGAAAAGCCTCCATTATACATCTCTCCACCCCAACCCTCCATATCATCCTTGGTGGAGAGGAGGAAGGGTTGTCTGATGGCAGATGACAGGGTGTCATGGAGGCAATTTGTCTATCTGGTGCTGAAGGAGTTGATGGAAGCTACTGTATACCTGTATATACAGTAATCTCTCCAGTTTGAAAAGGTCTCTTTTAACAAGAATAACACTGCCTGGATAGCAGGAGAAAAAAAAAAAAAAAGCGGTACATCATCAGTAAAAATATACAATCCTACAGATACATATATACATAATACAGTATATATATCTATCTATCTATCTATCTGTATATATCTATCTATCTGTCTATTGCCAGATGCCGCAATCCCGTTCGGGGTGGCCACAAACAAATTGCCTCCATGTCGCCCTGTCCCCCGCCATTTCACTGCCCAGCTCCCAACTCACACCCCCCTCTTTCATATACCTCTCCATCCCATCTCTCCAGCTCATCCTCGGCCTCCCCCTCCCTCTCCCCCCCTCCACCTCATTCACATACACTCTCTTTGTCAGTCTTTCACCCTCCATCCTCTATATCCATATATATATGAATATAAAACTAGTCATCTTTCCTTAATGACCCACTGTTTTGTCCTTCTGCAGCTAATTTCACATCACTCAGTTTTCGTTTTCGTTTTCGTTTTTAAAGGCTCCAACATGCTTGCATGTGTCGGCCTTGGTCACCTAATGGCGGCTCTCCATGCTGCACGATCCATTGCAGCCTCCCTGTTCAGTCCCTTAACCCTAAGGTCACACTTAATGACCTCGTCCCATGTCTTTCTCGGTCTACCCCTCATAACCCCACCCCCAATATTAACACTTCTCACCTTCCTCACCCAACTATCATCCCCCATCCTCTCCACATGTCCAAACCACCTCAATCTACCTCTCCTCATCACAACACCAATACACTCCAGTCCCATCCTACCTCTCAACTCTTCCATTGTAAACCCAGCCCCTCCAGGCCTTGGACGCAGGGACGCACTGCACATCCACCTAATCATTGTCATTTCTGTACGTCTGAGCCGGCGAATGTCTTCCTCCTTCACTGCCCAGGTCTCACTGCCATACAGCATTACACTCCTAACACACGCTGCATACAAAGACCCCTTAGCACGTAGGGAGAGCCCCCTCAATGTCAGGAGAGGCAAGAGCTCCCTGAACTTCTTCCAACCACTTCTCACCCTAGCCACAGAGCTAGCTCCAGCCCCACCTCCAGCACACAACATGTCTCCTAAATAACAAAACTCTTCCACACACTCAAGAGATTCACCAGCAAGTTCAATTCTTTCACGTCTGACGATCTCCACCTGCTCACCCCGGCACGCCGTACACATAAAATCAGCATTATCTCGCAGTCTACCTCTGATACCACTACATCTCTTATGCACCCATTTATCACACACACCGCACAAGATGGAATTACTTCCCACGCCCTTGTGGCAAACTGCACATGGCCACTCTCCCTCGTCTTTGACAGTACCGCCACCAACCCTAGATATCATCACTTTTGTTTTATCTGCATTTACCCTTAAACCCTTTTGCCCCATACCATCTCTCCACTTCCTAAACCTTTCCTCCGCCTCCCTTTCATTCTCTGCAATCAACACCAAATCATCAGCATACAACAACTCCCACGGGAGTCCGTTTCTAAAGTCACGTGAAAGGGCTTCAAGTACCATGATAAACAACATGGGACTCAAGACTGACCCCTGATGCACACCAACATTCACGGAAAACTCATCACTCAAATCTCCATTCACTCTCACCTGGGTGTGAGCACCCACATACATGGCCATAACCACCCTAACCAGCCACTCCTCCAAGCCAAGCTTTCTCATTGCCCACTTCACCACCTCTCTAGGGACTCTGTCAAAGGCCTTTTCCAAATCAACAAAAACAAAATAAAGATCCCTTCTCCTACCAATATATTTTTCCTGAAGCTGTCGAACAATGAATATGGCATCAGTGGTCCCCCTACCTGGCATAAACCCAAACTGCATCTCATCAATATTCACTCTTTCTCTAATCATACCTTCTAAAACTCTCTCCATTACCTTCATTATCTGATCTAAAAGCTTTATACCTCTATAATTCCCTCTTTCCAGGGCATCACCCTTCCCTTTATACACATTTACAATTACACTCTTCAGCCAATCATCTGGGACAACACACTCATAAATAATCCTATTTATCAGGTCAGTGACTAAACTCACCCCTATATCGCCTGAGGCCTTCAACATTTCGGCAGTCAACCCAGACACACCTGCTGCCTTCCCCACCCTCATCCTGCCTATTGCCTCACTCACAGTAGCAGTATCAATCAAAGGCCAAGGGCCAGACACTGGATCTGCTGGCTCCAAACCTTCCCTGTCCCAGTCAAACTCCTCATTCAACAACCGGTTATAATGCTCTCTCCATGCATCTTTAATATCCTCACTGTTCACCACTACCCTTCCTTCATCATTCTTCACACACTGCTCACCTATGATATCCCGATTATCCCTCTTCACCTGACCTGCCACCCTAAATATATTTTTCCTTTCCCCATGATTGAGGTTATCAAGTAATTGTCTCTGTGACTCAGACTTTGCCCTGTATACCTCTCTCCTAGCCCTACGCTTGGCAGCCAAATATTCCTCTTTGCTACCACCCTTCTTCCATTCCCGGAAAAGCCTTCTTTTCTCCTTAATTGCAGCTTCTACACCCTCATCCCACCACCAAGTTACTTTATGTCTTGGTGGTCCTCTTGTCCAGCCGCATGTTACATTAGTAACTCTCAAGAAATTGTTCTTGAGGGCTCTGTACTGTTCATTAACGCCTCTGTCTACAGCTCCCTGTTCAGCCACCACTCTCCTCAACTCGCTATAGAAGGCATCCCTTACTACTTGGTTTTTCAGCTTCCATATTTTCCTCCTAGGTACATAAGTCCTCTTTTTCATCATTTGTTCTTTAAGCACCATATCACAAATCAATAGTTTGTGCTGCTGCACACACTCCTCACTTCCTATAACTTTAACATCCCTCACTAACCTCCTATCGGCCCTCCTAACCAGAAAATAATCTATCTGACTGCTATTTCCCCCAAACTCATACGTAATTAACCTACTGTCTCTTTTCCTAAAATATGTGTTGCACACAATCATGTCCGTTGCCTCCCCAAACTCGAGTATCCTTTCCCCTTCTGCATTCCTTAGACCATATGCACATCCCCCATGCACTCCTTCATAACCTTGGGCTGCTTCACCTACATGACCATTTAAGTCCCCTCCCAAAATCACTATCTCATCATCCCGCATACCACCCACTACACGTATTAAATCATCCCAAAATCTATCTTTCTCTGATTCATCCAATCCTGCCTGTGGAGCATATGCCGATATAATCACAGCTATCTTTCTTCCCAACAGAATTTTCACAACCAATATCCTATCGCTTACTCTCAAAACATTCATAACATATTCCACCCATTTCTCCGCAACCATCAAACCAACACCTCCATATCCGTCTGTCCTCCCCTGCCAAAACAACTTATAGCAACAGTCCTTCCCAACAATCTTTCTGGCTGATCCACCCCTGTACCGGACTTCCTGCAAACACGCCACATCCACCCACCTCCTACTGAATGCCTCAACGACTTCCCCTGCTCTTCCCCTCAAACTTCCCACATTCCATGAACCCACCCTCAGTAGCACATAAAAGACAATATTATGGCTCTACATTCTTTCCTTAGTAATTGTGTGTGACTAATATGCTATTCTAGTGATTATCTCTTGTTGCAAGTAATACTTTGTGACTAGCATCATATTATGGTGTTAATCTCATTACACCTAAATCTTTGTGACTAATATAATGTTCTAGTGTTAATCTGTTTACTACTTCATGACTAGCATCACAGTGCTAATCTCTCATTACAAGTAAGTGTTCAAGAAGGATGGATGGCAATTTTAAGCCGAGGCAGGATAAAAAGGGTATAAGGACTTTATGAAACTAATGGAATTATACAAATAAATATAAACAATTAACACACCAGAGGAGTATTGTATGGCTGAATTCCTGCATACTGAAGCTTATGTAACTTGGGAGCGTAATACATTAAGTACAACCCCCCCCAATTCAAACATCCCATTTCCAAAAACCTCCACTTCCCCTCACTTTTTCCATGCCATATGGAAATGTTGATATCATCTGTCCCCACACAATCAGTGCATATCTGACGATGTTTCTTTGTGGACAAGTATAACAGCTGATGATATAACAATTGTATGTGAGGGTACTTCATTGTACTGTACTTACTCTTCATGATACTGTATGGTACTTTTTACATTTTACTCACAGTTACCATTATGATTCTACTTTTCAAAATATTACGTTTTCCATAAAGCCTTTGGAACTAAACACTTTGGATCTGAGTATTAGCACTGTACCTGGTGACAGCGATTCCTCGTTTAACATGCTTTCACTTAAAACGTTTTTCACTATAAAATTTTCTGTGAGTGTAGGAACACTCTTCACATAACATACAATTGTTCACTATTAAGTGGAGCAGTGAAGGAACAGGTTGAATACTTGAACTCATATTACACTAGACCCTCCCTATAACAGACTAACTAGGGGGAAGCCTGATCCGAAAAAGCCGATAATCCATCATATCCGATGGTTCCTGAGGTGGGACTTCAAACACATTTGAAAATAAATGAGTACAATGGCATGTTCAAGTACCTACTAGAAAAAACTATACCCACTGTACACTAACTTGGGCCAAAATTTTGCCCTTTTGCAGTTTACTTCACATCCACAGCACTGCACTTCTTCATGACTAATACAGTAATTTCTATAGGCTAGTCTGTTACTACACTGTGGCAGTCACGATGGCGAGAGGATAATGTCAAGCCAGGCTGGAGTAAAAAGGGTAGGAAACACATGTACTGCAACCCACTGCACCCCAAATGATGGACACTGTTCAACAGCTGACGGAAGTCCCATGGCTTCGTAGTATAGTATTCATTATATCTGATATCCTGTCTACTGACAAACGTTAAATCATGGATCTACTGTATTTCAATGTATCATTCTTTCCTTAACCCCTACACCGCGGGCTTGTTTACCAATAACTTGCGTGTGCCGCGGGGTTATTTGGGCTCCGACAGACTCTCAAAAAATATTTGCCAAAAATCAGTTATTAGTCCTAGAATAATAAAATTATATATGCTTATGGCACATACCTTCAGCTTTCTCCTGGAATGATTGTTGAGCCTTCGTCGGTTACCGTAGGACTTGTGGAGACCTCTGAAGTAGGGTAACGAAGTCTCCACTTTACACTTCCCGACAACCCGTAATATGATTACCACAGCCAGATACAAACACTATAAACACTATTCTACAATTTTCAAGTAGTTTGGGATCCATACTAAAAAAAAAAAAACACTGTGAAAGCAATGGAAATTACGAGCACGTCTGATCGTCGCACTGGCACTAGTTCGCTCTTGGTAGTCTGTCATTTATTATTCATAAAACCCCTCACACTTTATATTTCTATTACTATATAACACTTATATATATCTATAGTCTTTATCCATAAGTTTCCTTCAGTAGTATTAGTTTATTGTCACTGTAGGGATTCAATTTCTTTCAGTAAAATACGTAGCATTCACTTTCTCGTCCTGTATACTGGCATTGAGAGTGAATGTCACTTTCATCTTCACTCTCATAACTCATAGCATTCAGACATGCTAGAGTGAAACTTTCACTTTCATTACTCCTAGGGTATATACTCGTATTCTTATAATACTACTCATTTACATTTCTATTTACGTTCTCTATTTTATTTACGTTATTTACATTTCTATTTTATTTACACTGTGTTGTGCACTGTCACTTGAAATAACTTATAAAACTATTTTCCATTGTTCACGTATATTTACATTCATTACTTTCACTTGCTGTTTACACATTATTTACACATTATTTACAATTCCACTTGCACTGTTTTACTCAATAGAAAGATCGTAGTCACTCTTTTATCAATTGTCAGCCCTTTACCTCTTTCCACACGAGGTTTAGTAGGGGGTAAAGGTCACAGGGCCATTTGCATGGGGGTGAAAAAGGCCTTGAAGTCAGCAAGAAGAAACATACGTACTCTCGCTTCGGAAGTTGAGAGAGAACTGAGTGATAACGGAGGACCACCAGCGTAGAGGCCTGCTAGGGGTTATTCAGAGATACCAATATTACTTCTTGAAACAGCTAAGTCTAGCACTGATATGACTGGCAGGAAATCTAGACAATACATTATAAATTTGGTAGTTCCAGGTGAATGTAAATATCACTTAGGTTGCTCCCTTCCCTCCTTACATGTATATTTATTACGAAAATAGATTAGAGGCCTACTTAGGAGATATATATATTCAGAGCTACCAATGTTATATCTTGAAACAGCTTTGTCTAGCACTGATATGATTGGCAGGAAATCTAGACAATACATTATAAATTAGGTAGTTCCAGGTGAATGTAAATATCACTTAGGGTTCTCCCTTCCCTCCTTACATGTATATTTATTACGAAAATAGATTATAGGGCATATTTCAAGGGGAAAAAACAGCGAAAATTAGCGAACGAGTGCACGTGAGGTGTTGTCAGGTGATAATTAGCCAATTCCAGGTGTATGGCACTCTCACTTACCTTATTTCTTTCTTGTATATATTATTTGGTATAAGAATAGGACATAGGGCTTATTTCAATGGATGAAATCAGTGAAAAATTCCAGGGAAGATTTACTTAGCGTAGCACGGCCGGGCAGGCGAGAGGATAGGGTAATGGAGGGGGGTAGGGAGGGGAGTCAAGAACGGGGAGAAATGGCTAAATTGTCAACAATGGATGGGAGTACAGATGAGATTAGGAGTGCTGACTAGTGTTGGACATTGGCAGTACCGATAGATGATACAAGCCCCCACTTGGAAGCCCGGGTGAATTCAAAATAACACAGAATCACAAAAGCGACGCCCCGCGGTATGATCCCTTGCTCCCAAGCGTCACGAAAGTGACGCCCTGCGGTTAAGGGGTTAATAAATTACATAAAACTTAATACACAATGTCACACTTACCAAAGGCATTAAACATATTTTGATAATTATTTGCAAGCTCAATCATTTTTCTACTTTCTAAGGATGGATATAACTTGCACAGATTTCAATACCTGCATATCACTCCTTCCTTAATTTGTATAAATTTTAAAAGCACTGATGCACCAACACCAAACATAAACCCATTATGATCATTATTCACAGCCTTGAATTTTTTTTCTTATTATCAGAGAATATTATTTTTCTTGCTGAAATACAATCCTGACAGGACTTTTTCGAGGGGGGGGGGGCCATATCTAAACTGATGAACTATGGTAATAAGCATGTGGCATTGTTTCTAAAAAGTACCAGTTCCTCCCAGCTGATGCTCATTGTTGTGTGATGCAAACTTAGGTTCTCCAAACTGCAACCCCCCCCCTCCCCCCCCCCTTTTTTTTTTTTTTTTAATACAGTGGGCACAGCTTTAACAGCCTTTTCCCTGAGGCTATGCAGTCCTCCAACATACTATACAATTCCACACCACCACTTCACTACTAACACCCACTGTCCATACCAAATACTGACATGGCTGCCTCATATAGCCCTAGTGTACCGTACTGTACTGGTATTAGCGGAGGTGTTTTTATGACATGTCACCATGTCAGTGCTAACACCCACCATCCACAATGCATACTGTACATGTTAGGGCTGCCCCATTCAGGACCGGTGTATTGGTATTAATGAAGATGTTTTTATGATGTCAGCACTTCAGCACTAACACACAGTCCATACTGTGTGCGTCCTACGGCTGCTGCATAAAGGGGTGCTTCTGCATTAGCAGGGTATTTTTACAATATATCGGAGGATCTAATAGTTGATCAGTAAAGCCTGCCTTAATGATATTCAAAAACTCAAACTGTTCCCTGCCCCATCTGGGATTCAAACCTGCATGCACTGGGACAGCAACCCACCTCTCTACCAACTCAACCACTGCCTCCCCTGCATCCCGCCTCCAGATGGGGATCTATCAGCTACGGGAGGTACTTCAAGGTGTCATATCATTCAACCTGTCAGCCTGTGAAAAAATATGTAAATAATATTAATAATAATAATAACAATAATAATAAAAAAAAAACAATCCATCATCATCGTTCCACATTTTTCCCATCCACAGTTGGGGGGTAGAGAGAGAGAAAGAGAGAAAGAGAGAGAATTAACAGCATGTTCAATGATATGAGCCATATAATCACTCACTGATAATTCAAGCCCCTGGACTCTTGGCTCCTCTTCAACAATCCATACTGTAAATTGCACCAAGCCTTACAGAAAACACGGCTCTGATTGCAATATGCCCCAACAAAGACCATGTATAACTGAATTTACCTTTCTCTCTCTCTCTCTCTTTTTTTTTTTTTTAACTGGTGCTCACTGTGGCTTGTCATTAACCATGCAAGGGGAGGCCAGAAACAAATTAACTCCATGTAACCACATCCTTTGCCACTAGGCTGCTTCCCTCCAACTCACAGCCTCCACTCTCATTTACCTCTCCACTCCATCCCTTTTATCTCATCTTTGGTCTCTCCTTCCCCCTTACCCCTCAACCTCACTCACATCCACTCTTTAAGTCAATCTCTCATTCTCCACATCAAAAAAAAAAAATGGGAGAAATGGAGTTCCCCCGAGCTAAGCCCTGTATTGGACTATATAGCCCCGCTAGGGTTACAGGAGGGAGCTACCCCTCCCGGCACGGCAGCCCAGGCGAGGCTCGAACTTGCAATCCCCCGATCACAAGTCCAGCGCGCTACCACTGTGCTACCGCGCCCCCCCTCTCCACATCAATATTAGGTAAATTAGGTAAACACACACACACACACACACACACACACACACACGCACAATCATCACTATAATAGAGTTGATAGAGGTTGCTTTCAATTTCTTAAGTCACATATCAATCAAACCTTAACATCTTCAGCACAACAATGTACTGTATTGTTTATTCCCTAACACCTCTTCCATGGCGATTTATTCTCGGATATGGCTGGCTAATATTCTTTTGTACAATATTCAAGCAGAGTATGATGATTTTCCAAGGACTCATGAAACAGAAAAGGACAGTAAGGTGTAATAAACAAAATATATAATTCTGGAAAAGGTATTAAGGAGCTTTCTCGACCGACAAGAATACGGGCCAAGGACGCGAGTGACAGGACTGTGGGAAAAATAGCAAGAGGAGAGGGGAAACACTGAAAAAGAAAGACAAAGGTCAAGGGAGAAGTAGGTAGCATTACATCGAGTGAGTGAATGATGGTCACTATCACCAACCACTATGGCTTCATTATATAAATTATAGTGCTTAATATGTATGAAACTAAAATGCAAAATAGTGCCACAGGGGGCGACCTAACACCCCCAGAAGGAGCCCACAGAGAAGCAACGACAGCGAGCCGCGACTCAGGACGACAACGACATAAGTTCGCCTGGGCCGCGCACCCCTATGACCCGGAGCTCGCCCATCGCCACCATAGCAGTAATATAAGACTACCTTCCGGGCAAGCCGTCCCCAACCAACATCGGGGTGGAGCTGTTACTCCAGCTCCAGTCAGCACCCCTGAGACAGCCGGTAGCCGCTAAACCCTCCTGACGGAGACGACCTGTAGCCGCTCTGAGGGAAAACAGGAGACAGCCTGCAGCCGCTCCCGCCTTCATCAGGAGACAGCCAGTAGCCGCTCTGAAGGTGTCCTGTCCGAGATGGCCTGTAGCCACTCAACTCTCCTGAAGGAGATGGCCTGTAACCGCTCTGAGGGAAAACAGGAGACGGCCTGTAACCGCTCTGAGGGAAAACAGGAGACGGCCTGTAGCCGCTCTGAAGGTGCCCTTCCTGAGACGGCCTCTAGCCGCTCAACCCTCCTGATGGAGATGGCCTGTAGCCGCTCTGAGGGAAATCAGAAGACGGCCTGTAGCCGCTCCTGCCTTCGTCAGGAGACGGCCTGTAGCCGCTCTGAAGGTGCCCGAGTCGGCTTGTAGCTGCTCCCTTCCCCAGGCCATGGCCAGTAGCTGGGCCCTACGGCAGGAGACGGCCTGTAGCCACTCCTCCGTCAGGTGCTGACTCCTGTTCAACAACCTACGACTCAGAGGGAGTCCCCAGCCAGGAGGAGTACTGGAGAGGCTCCGTGACTTCCCCTGGCCTCCTCTCCCTTCAGCTGGATCTGGAGAGGACTCACCTGACGGACCCCGACGTAGGCCAGCGCTGCAGCCCCTTCCTGACGGTGCCACCAAGCACTGGGGACCGCAGCCCTCAGGACCCCCAGACCGCCCCCAGGATCCCTGGGAGGGACCTCCCTACACCCAGACGCCGGAGATCTTCGTCCTCCGTCAGGCGCCTGAGCAAGAAGTTCAGGCAGTTATTCGGCCCCAGCCCTGCGGGCTGTACTCCCGCCCCAAGCCCCGAAAGAGCGGGGCCCTTCGCCACCCGCAGCCCCGGACAAGAGAGGACGCCCCTACGCGTGATCCCGTGGCCCCTGAACACAGAGGCCCCCAGCGGAAAACAGCCCCGTCAGTAGTGAGGCTGGGTCACCTCCGCCGCCCTTGTACCTGACCGCCACAACGCCCACACCCGAAAGGAGTTACAGTGAAAGCACAGTGTCCGTGACTTAGTGACGTGAAGGCAAAGCAGTGAATTAACCATATAAAGGAAGTCAGTGAGAGAAGCACCAGTGACAATAATAAGTGGTGGAGTGAATAAAAGTAATAGTGAAACCGTGAACACGGCCAAGCAGTGAAATACGGGTCTATTACAGTGAATACGCTACCATCTGATAACGCCACATCATACTAAAGCCATACACAGACCCCAGTGTTAAAATAATAATTGCCAACAGTGAAATAGTACCACCCACTCCACAAATATATAAAACTTGGACTTCCTGCAATAATAGTATATAAACCTCTGCCCTAAGTGCTATTCACCTTACCCGACCATGACCTGAGTCGAATCCTGCGCGATACTAATAACCTATATCTAGGCCTAAGAATTATAATTGTCCAGTATATCTGTATTCGTGACATCTACCCGTTCCACTGTAGAATTTAGTAATACACGTGTAAGGTTGTTGCTTTGAGTTTTTGTGTCCTGCCTCTCTCCTATTTGTCTAAGCTCCGGTCTAGAAAGAGAACCCTGCTACACACTAGGCGTTGGAGGGATGGGAAGCCAACTCTAAGACACCTAGCACTGATACATTGAAACTTCCTAAGGTGAAATCTGTACCAAACCTCAATCCTAATAAGAAATTAATACAGTCCATAAGAAACCAACTATAATGAGATCTTTCTATCTAGTAAATCATAAAAAAAAAAAAAATCAATGTTTACGATTGCGAGGAAAGTAATCCAGGTAACACCAGTCTGTATTATGTTATGTCCTGTTATCGGCTTCCTTCAATGCTCATTATCATACATTATGCAAATTTAATACCGGTATCAACTTTCGTTTCCCTGTTTTTCTAATGAGATCCTTTGCTTCTGAGTCTTTTATTCTTTATGATTTTTTAATTATCTGATTAATCGCCTTCTTTCTCATAAGTTTGTTAATTTTCTCTCTCTACCGCCTTTTTCCTTCCATCTTTCTCCTGTCTTCTCTTTATTTCTCTCTAATTATTCTGCTTACCCTTTTCCTTCCATTTTTAGAAAAGTTTTCTTGCTTCTCATCACCTACATCCCTCCCTCCCTGTCTCTTTCCTTCCCTCGCTGATTCATGCATTTTATTGTTTTTGTGTTTTCATTCTTCCATTCGTATTTCATTCACATTTTTCATTTTTTTTTTCTAATTCATTCTCTCTCTCTCTCTCTCTCTCTCTCTCCTGTTTATCAGGTTCAGGGCTTAGAATAAACAGCAGATCCCCAAGGCTCAGTAGTTCTACACACAACAGATGGATCACACACAATCACAAGTCCCCATATGAGTATTAATACCCACTGTAGTAGCAGTTCAGTTTTAGTAATAGGTCTATACAAAATGTGAACCCGGTGGACTGCTGGCTGAAGTTGCCTATATATAAATCTACCATCCTCTTTTCGGGAGACAGGGAGTTGAAGGACGTCTGTTTAACCGGACACAGGATCCGGTGAGTTATATCACTGTTACCACTTGAAGGTGTCCCTCTCCACCACTGTATATACTAAACACATGTCAGAGCTGTCCAATGCTGTCTGATTAGTGAGTGGGCTTCATGTCACAGCTGCCCAATGCTGTCTGATTAGTGAGTGGGCTTCAATGACATGTCCATCAGTCTTGTGAAAGATATGTAAAGGTTTCAGTTACTGGTACAATCAAATCCCCAAACTATTTCCTGCTCCAAACTGGCTTTGATCAAGTGTCCTTCTAAACAGCTGTCCAAGGGAACCACTTGGCCATCACCTCAGTTATGCTATATACCGCATCGCTCATTTCACACATCTCTTCTTCGTGTTGCATCACTTCAGTTTCCTTGATCATCATTTTTATTATACTCTTTCATCATCATTTATATTATACTGTTTCATCATCCTTTTTATTCTCTCTCTCTCTCGTTCTGCTGCTTAATACCTCGCTCTCAACCCTCTCCCTCCTCAGTGTCTTTCTCAGCCAATTGTCATAATCCTCTCCTGAGTACCTCGCTCCTTACTGGGGTAAGAGTGCGTGTGCACACTTACACACAAATACGCACACACACACACACACACACACACACATATATACAGTATATGACAGAGAGAGAGAGAGAGAGAGAGAGTCCCTGAAGCAGAGAAGGAACCAAAGGCTGAAAATCACTATACAGCAGAAGTCACAACAAATATAATGTACAACCATATCTGGAGGGGTATAAGAGCATGTCATCATCACAAGCACAGCTGCACAGCCCCTACTACGACTAATGAAGTTGTAGGTAATGTCTGTATAATAACTGACACTCATACCATATATTAAATGAAGACCCCCTTCCTCTGCCTCACTGATGACTATATATTAAATGAAGACCCCCTTCCTCTGCCTCACTGATGACACTATATATTAAATGAAGACCCCCTTCCTCTGCCTCACTGATGACACTATATATTAAATGAAGACCCCCTTCCTCTGCCTCATTGATGACACTATATATTAAATGAAGACCCCCTTCCTCTGCCTCACTGATGACACTATATATTAAATGAAGACCCCCTTCCTCTGCCTCACTGATGACATCCATTACAAACCTCACTCATGACATCCATTAAAAACATCACCAATCCATTCCAATTACCACACACAGCTGAGACCATTTAATTATCCCACCTAATGACCCAGTAATTAACATGAGTCAAATACGCAATAAATCATCAAAATAAAACAAACGGCTATACAGTTGATGCTATCGAGTTATCCCGGTATGTGGTCGAGCAGACCCATCAACCACAGGCAAGCAACTGTTCCTGCAGGGCTGTCCCATGCAGGGATCCAATGTTCCCCTTCGATAGAGAGCATTTTGCCACAGTGAAGCGCAAGGAAGTGTAAAGGTTTGGTTCCTGGATGGGCGCAACATATGCGTCTCTCCACCCAGTTAACCTCTTAACCGCGGGGCGTCACTTTCGTAACGCTTGGGAGCAAGGGATCATACCGCTGGGCGTCACTTTTGTGATTCTGTTATTTTGAATTCGCCCCCTCTTTCAAGTGGTGGCTTGTATCATCCATCAGTACTGCCAATGTCCAACACTAGTCAGCACTCCTAATCTCATCTGTACTCCCATCCATTATTGACAATTTAGCCATTTCTCCCCGTTCTTGACTCCCCTCCATTACCCTCTCCTCTCGCCTGCCCAGCCGTGCTGCGCTAAGTAAATCTTCCCTGGAATTTTCCACTGATTTCATCCATTGAAATAAGCCCTATGCCCTATTCTTATACCAAATAGTATATACAAAAAAAGAAATAGGGTAAGTGATAGTGCCATACACCTGGAATTGGCAAATTATCACCTGACAACACCTCACGTGCACTCGTTCGCTAATTTTCGCTGTTTATTTCCCCTTGAAATATGCCGTATAATCTATTCTCGTAATAAAAATATATATAAGAAAGGAAGGGAGAAGCCTAAAGAATACTGTATTTACATTCACCTGGAACTACCTAATTTATTATGTATTGTCTAGATTTCCTGCCAATCATTTCATTGCATATATATTTGCGGATGTCACCACTCTGACATTGGAAGCATTGCACTCCCCCTAGGCCAGCACAGTATTCAGTTTACTGTCGTCTTTCAAGGTGAAACCACGTTGGATTCGCGCCTGTCCAATTCCGCTGCTTTTTAGCCCCATGCAAAGGGCCCTGTGACCTCTACCCCCTACCAAACCTCATGTGGAAAGGGGTAAAGGGCTAAGTGACTGCTGTGGAACATGAACTGGCTAATTTATCAATGAAAATGATGGACAGTGACTACGATCTTTCTGGAGACTAAAACAGTGCAAGTGGAAATGTAAATAATGTGTAAACAGCAAGTGAAAGCAATGAATGTAAATATAAGTGAACAGTAAAATAGTTATATAAGTTACTGCAAGTGACAGTGCATAACACTGTGTAAATAAAACAGAAATGTAAATAATGTAAATAAAATAGAGAATGTAAACAGAAATGTAAATGAGTAGTAATATAAGAATACGAGTATATATACTAGGAGTAATGAAAGTTTCACTCTAGCATGTATGAATACTATGAGTTATGAATGTGGAAGTGAAAGTGACAGATTCGCTCTCAACGCTAGTATACAGGACGAGAAAGTGAATGCTACGTATTTTACTGAAAGAGAAATTGAATGCCTACAGTGACAATAAACTACTATTACTGAAGGAAACTTATGGATAAAGACTGCAGATATATATAAGTGTTTTATAGTAATAGAAATATAAATTGTGAGTGTTTTTATGAATAATAAATGACAGAACACCAGCGGTGAACGAGCGCAAGTGGGAAGGTCATACGCGCTCGTAATTTTCATTGCTTTCACAGTGTTTTTTTGGGGGGGAGTATGGATTCCAAACTATTTGAAAATCATAGAATAGTGTTTCTAGTGATAATATCAGGTTGTGGTAATCATATTACGGGTTGTCGGGAAGTGTAAAGTGGAGACTTCATTACCC
This sequence comes from Coenobita brevimanus, assembly GCF_032717465.1. NCBI lineage: Eukaryota > Metazoa > Arthropoda > Malacostraca > Decapoda > Coenobitidae > Coenobita > Coenobita brevimanus. The sequence goes on from NC_137033.1 coordinate 59,100,112, forward strand.
AACTTCAGAGGTCTCCACAAGTCCTACGGTACTCGACGAAGGCTCAACAAACAACCCAGGAGAAAGCTGAAGGTATGTGCCATATGCATATGTAATTTTAATATTCTAGGACTAATAAATGATTTTTGGCAAATATTTTTAGAGAGTCTGTCAGAGCGCCAATATGCCCGCGACACACGCAAGTCAAGCCAAAACAACCCCACGGTTAAGGGGTTAACTGAGGCACTGTATTAGGCTCATCAACCCATTATTTGGGTATATGGTTACCACCCAGCATTGCAAGTGGTATCCTGGGTTACAGGAAACCATTAGGCTCAGCACCCAGTGGAAAGAATAATAATAAATAGTAACACAATGGATAAAAGAAATAGGGAGAGAGAAGGGATAACAAAAAGAATGAGAAAAAAAAATGATGGAAGTAGGAACCACTGCATCAAGTGAGTGGATGATGGTCGCCACCACCTACCACAGCGTCATCAGAGTAAAGAGGTAAAGGGGGATAATATCAAAGAGTGTGGCTGAAGTATGATGATGACAGCATATTAGGGGCATATACTTAGCAGCATAAAACACCTCGTAGCTCATGTTCTTGGCTATTTATTATGGCAATCCTCTTTTTATGTCCTCTATAAATGTGTAATATGTACCATGTCTGCCTCAGTAACCTACAAAAGAAAATGGTGTACACTGTAAAATACATCGCCAAAGTAGAGGTGGTATATACGACGCAGAGTACGACCCACATCCAGAAAACAAAGGGTCGTTTTATTACACAGAAGAGGGTGAAGGCGTGATAAACCCTCTAATTTCTAATCGTCATTTATGAAACCCCTGTATTTTTTCTCTCTCTCTCTCTCAGTCTGCATTTCACATTACAGAGGGCAGTCAGCAAGGATACGGAAAAGCCAAGTAAAGTATATTCCATAATCATCACATACTTCAGAAATTAACTTTATAAACTCACGACTTCTCCACAGGTACGCACCAAGGGTTATAAAAATACAGACCAAAAGATAGGGTAACACTCACCAGATACAACAGAATCTTGGTCAGTGCTTTGGCTCAGAGCAGCACCGCCCCTCCCCCATGACGGCCACGGCCCTGAACGCCATTTGCAAACCAACAGTCATTGCCTGAAAACACACAACAACAACAACACATAGCTTTTCCCTTTTACTTTTTCATCAGCAATGAAAACAATTAAATAGATTTCCATTTTTTTAACAGCACTTTCAGTTCAATAATGTTCAGTTTAACCCGTTCAATCTAGTGACTACTTTTTTTCCTACTTTAACCTACTGGTTCAAGACGATATTACTCAACCCATAATTAATGAAGGCTCTATCTACCCCCCCCCTCCCAGTTCAAATGGTCTCTCTGGATCTGAAATAGTCTGGAAACAGCAAATAAATAAATACACTGGGAAGCACACATACCTCCACCATTCCGCCTCAAAATCTAATCATGTTTTCCTTGGCCAATGGGCTACCTCTCCAGATAATTTCATCAAACTTACACTGCAACTTTTTCAGATATTCTGTGGGCAGACAAACTGACAGGCACAGGTGATCACATAACCTCCACCCAACTTCGTTGGAGGACGTAATAAATTGATGAAGTGAGTCATGGGACTGATAAAGTTAGAATTGATAAAGTACGTCATCGGATTGATAAATTACGCCAGGGGATTGATAAATTAAGTCACAGGATTGATAAAGTACGACATGGGATTGATAAAGTACGTCATGGGATTGATACAGTACGTCGTGGGATTGATAAATTATGCCATGGGCCTGATAGAGTACGTCATGGGATTGATAAAGTACATCATGGGATTGATAAAGTACGTCATGGGACTGATGAAGTACCGGTACATCATGGGATTGATAATATAAAGTACGTAATGGGACTGACAATATAAAGTACGTAATGGGATTGATAAAGTATGTCATAGGACTGATAAAGTACGTCATGGGATTGATGAAGTACATCATGGGACTGATAAAGGAGGTCACGGGATTGATGAAGTACATCATGGGACTAATGAAGTATGTCATGGGATTGATAAAGTAGGTAATAAGGACTAGCACCAAGCCCAAGAGGACTATATGGCATTAAAACTATCTATCTATATCTATCTATTGCCAGACGCCTCAATCCCGTTTGGGGTGGCCACAAACAAATCGCCTCCATGTTGTCCTGTCCCCGCCATTTCACTGCCCTTCTCCCAACTCACACACCCCTCTCTCATATACCTCTCCACCCCATCCCTACATCTCATCCTCGGCCTCCCCCTCCCTCTTCCCCCCTCCATCTCACTCACATACACTCTCCTCATCAGTCTCTCACCCTCCAGCCTCTCCACATGGCCAAACCACCTCAGAGTGTTCCTCATAACGCTTCCTATCACATCCACATCCACACCACAACGCTCCTTTATATCCTCATTCGTCAGCCTGTCTCTCCATGTGACTCCACAGGCTCCTCTTAAATAACTCATTTCCACTGCTCTCACTCTTGACTTGTGTTCTTCCAACAACGTCCAAGCTTCACTTCCATACGTTAGAGTTGGTATCACAATACTGTCATGTAGTAACTTTTTCACTTCCATGCTCACTTCCCTGTTTCTTATCACTGCTTTCAAGGAACCAGCAACCTTTCTTCCTTGTTGTACCCTTTCAAGCACTTCACCCTCCAAACTTCCATCCTTACTCATCACACTACCCAAGTACTTAAACAATTTTCCATTTCCTCACCATCCAACCTCACTGTACATTCACTGACTTCACCCCTCTCAAAGACCATCACTTTACTCTTCCCTACATTCACCTTTAGATTCCGTTTCTTACACAGTCTCCCAAACTTATCCACCAAGCCTTGCAGCTCCCCTTCGTCTTCACTCAACAACACAGTATCATCTGCAAACAACAGTACAGGGAGTTTCCAAACACTATCCTCTCTCACCAGGGCCACTCCAACATCCACTAACCTACCTTGTACCTCTTTTATTACCCCATCCATGTACAGATTGAACAACCATGGAGACATGACACATCCCTGTTTCAACCCAACCTTCAAAGAGAAAAATTCACTTAGTTCACCAGCCACAACCACTGCAGCCTTAGCACCATCATACATACTTTCACAGCATTCAACAACTTCCCATCTACTTCATATGTTCTTAATACTTTCCACAATCCTTGTCTATCCAACCTGTCATATGCTTTCTCCAAATCCATGAAAGATGCATACAACTTCTTTCCCTTCTCTAGAAATTTTTCCACTAAAGATCTAAGAATGAATATCTGATCTACACAGCCTCTTCCCTTCCTAAAGCCTCCTCTCCAACTAATTCCTCTGTTCTTTCTCTAACTCTGTCAATAAGTATCCTACCATACACTTTTCCTATTATACTAAGGAGACAAATGCCCCTATGATTACCACACACTTCTTTTTCCCCTTTTCCTTTGTACAAGGGAATAATTATACCTGACTTCCAATCCTCCGGGACACTACCTTCCTCCCAGGCCAATCTGCACATCTTCCACATCCATTCTACTACTATCTCTCCCCCATGCTTCAGCATTTCACCACACACTCCATCAATTCCTGGGGCTTTCCCCAATTTAACTTTCTTCATTGCTTCCACAACTTCTATCCTACTGATTTCTTCCTGTCTTCTCACCTCCCTCCTTCTCCCAGCCACTTATACTCGCAGTACTTCCATCCTGTATGTTCAACAATTCCTTAAAGTGTTCTCTCCATCTGCTCACTTTTTCACCCTTCTCCACTAGTAATCTACCATTTTTATCTTTCACTCCCCTGCTAACCTCACTTCCACCCTGTCTTACTCTCTTCACCTCTTTCCAGAACATTTTCTTGCAGTCCTTCCACTTTAAACTCAAATTCCTTCCAAATTCCTCATCCGAGAAACTCTCTTCTTACTCTCTCTTACTAATCTTTTCACCTCTCTCTTTCTTTCTACATATAACTCTCTCTTCCACCTCTCAACTTCTTCCACGCCCCTATTTCTCATCCATTCAATGTATGCTTTCTTCTTTTATGCCACAGCCTGTCTCACCTCTTCATTCCACCACGCTGTTCCTTGCACCCCCCTCCATCTTCTCTTCCTCCCACACACCACATCACATGCTGCACATATTTCTTCTGTAATTATCCTGCACACACCTTCCACGCCCCCCATCTGCTCCAATTCATATTTGCCCAATCGTTCCTCCACTTCTCTCTTATACTCTGCCTTTTTCTCATCCTCTTGTAACCTTTCCACTCTCCTTGCAACTACTCCTTCCTCTCGTCTTTCCCTTCTTCTATTTCTCCATCTTACTTGGATCCTAATTCTGGCCACCACCAAGTAGTGGTCAGAAAGTCCACTCCCCCAACCTCTATAAGCTCTTGCATCCATTACACATCTTTGCATCCTTTCATCCACACACACATAATCAATCATTGCCTTCCTTTCATTCAGTTCACCACCCACCCTTCTCATCACTCGCCATGTATACCTGTGGATCATTTTATGCCTGAAGAGGGTATTGGCTATCACCAACTCCCTCCCAGCACAAATGTCCACTAATGCACTGCCATTCTCATCTATCTCAGCAGGCACACCCCACTCACCAACTATTCCATCCACCTTCACATTCCCTACTTTACCATTCATATCACCGATCAAAAACACTCTCTCATTCCTTCCAAACTTTTCCATGCACACTTCCACATTTGTCCAGAACTCTTCTCTCACTCTGCTAGAACGATCTTGCGTTGGCGCATACACACACACAATCGCCCACATTTGTATTCCAACTTTCAACCTTACCCACACAATCCTTGACCCAAGTGATCCATACTGTCTTATGCTCTTCTTCCATCTTTTACTCACAACTATACATACTCCTTCTTTCCCCCTCTCATTACTGCTGCATTAAAATGACGGGTATGCTATGGTGCAATAAAAGCACAGGGGAAGGCAGGGAAGACACTAAATGCGAGGCAAGATATGGGTCTGAGATAGGAAGCGCACGAGGTGTGTGATGGAAAACACTGGGGATTTACCAAGAAGATCGGCTAAGGTAGGGGGACGTCCAAGGGAGTAAAGGAACGGGAGAGTCCGTCTGCACACGGCGTGGAACCGAAGGCAGTTAAGCAAAAGATAGTGGAACCTGACAACACTGACAGATCGGAGGAGTGTCTCCTGACATTAGAAAGCCATGTGTGATCCGTGTGTGATCAAGGCGCAAATGGGCTAGGGCTGTTTCCCAATGCCTGTTGTGATGGGAGGATGACTGCCAGGAAGTGACAGTATGTGTGATGGAGTGGAGTTTGTTATCAGTTGTAGATGTCCATTCTGCTTGCCACCGCTGGCCAAGGAGACGGGTAACAATCGGGAAATAATCAGTTGCCGGGATAGGACAAGGTGTGACAGAGCGAGGTGACAGCTGTATGTGCCAGGCAATCACCCCTCTCATTACCCGGTATCCCAACATGGCTTGGGACCCAACAGAAGGAGACAGCCTTCAATCTGGTGGTAATACGGAACAACCATTCCTGTATCTCCAACACTAGCGGGTTGCTGGCCGGGATAGACTGAATACCATGTAGTGCACTAAGTGAATCTGTGAGAATAACAAAAGTGTGTAAACTTGATTGGTAGATAACACGAAGGGCCAGTAAAATGGCAAGCAGTTCAGCAGTGAAAATACTGGCAACTGGTGGAAGGCGGATCTGATAGGTATGGTCTGGGAAAAGAACAGCAAAACCCGAGCCCACAGAAAACTTAGAGCCGTCTGTGTACACTGGGGTCGCTGAGGAGTGACAAGGCATATGATCCATACAAGATGATAGAGTTCCTGGGAGGTGGAAGAGGACTTTGGGCAAGAGAGCAAGGCATCACAAACAATAGGGCGAGGAAGACGCCAAGGCGGAAACATAGAATCTCACAGAGGGAGAACTGAAATAGCAGGGAAAGGAAGGGATGCAAGTAAATTTTCCTACAGGGAAAAGATGAAGCTAATGAGGGTGGGAAAGGAGGGGAGAGGTGCATAACAGAGGAAGGGAAACCTGCAGATGGGTGTTGAAGAAGGCGAATGTGGTAACGGAGAGTTAGCTTGTCACGTGTGGAGGACAGAGAGGGCATACCCGACTCGACATACAAGCTCGTAACCGGGGTGGAGCGAAAAGCACCCAATGCCAGACATAAACCATGATGGTGAACAGAATCTAGGAGCCGAAGGGAGGAAGATGAGGCAAATGCATAAACCTGACAGCCATAATCAATCTTCGACAAAACTAAGACAGTATGGAGACGGAGCAGAGTTGTACAGTCTGTACCCCAGGACATATGACTGAGAGTTTGTAATAACCGAAGTCTGAGGGAAGCAGAGGTCTTAAGGGAAGTGAGATGCCGGGACCAAGTCAGCCGAGAATCAAATATATGGCCAAGGAAAGGGGCTGATAATTGATATGGCAGGGGGGTGCCATACAGTGTAAGAGGGGGTTGAGGGATTAAATGACGGGTTGTAAAAGTTATAGCACAGGATTTCGTGGGGGGAGAATTTAAAGCCATGATCCGTGGCCCACCCGGCAGCGGCATCTATAGCTGATTGAAGTAGGGCTCGTAAGGCCAAGACATCCGCTCCAGTTGCATATTTAGCAAAATCATCTACATACAATGAAGCACGAACATCATGTGGGAGAGATGAAACGGTATCATTTTTTGCAAGGATAAAAATAGTACTAAGCACACATTCCTGTGGGACACCCTCATGCTGTACATAAGACCAGGATAATATATACATTCTGAAGGCGTACACAGTAGGTCCACTTACAAAGAAAGTTCTGTAAGAAGACACCCATATTGCCATTAATTCCAGAGTGTTGTAGAACACGGAGAATGTGACACCTCGAGACTGTATCATAAGCCTTTTCAATATCAAAAAACACAGCTATGACCACCTTTGAGTTAGTGATGGCTTGTTGGATGAAGGTTGCTAGCCTCACCAGGGGATCTAGGGTACTCTGCCCCTAGCAGTACCGTGAACCGGGGTGACTTCGTACAATTTTGAAGGTTTTTTCATCCTGACACAATTTATTTTGGCCAAAATACTGATGTTAAGTATTACATACGTACGTGAGCCAATAACCTGTAAGTATCTAACAGCTAGATAATCTCAGTATCTCCATCTAGACGTAGTAAAATATTTTATAGGTGTCCGAGGTCACCCCAGACTGGGGAGACTTCGGACTGCCTTGGGGTGACCCCGGACACTCATTAGAAATGCACTGAAATGGGCCCCTAGTAGCTCAGCTGAATGTTTGGACAGTTCTGGGGGGTCTTCTGACACTGCGCGACTTTTTTAAAAATTGCTGAAAAAAATACAAAAAAATACAGAAAAATTACAAGTAAATAGTAGTGATATATAGCAAAAATAGATGAAAAAATAAATTTTTCATTGACTTACAACCCCAGTTTAGTTGATTATACATATACATTATAGGGAGTACATTCCCACGCTATGCGCAGGTTTAAAGGCACGATTGTGACTGACTGACAGGACGGTTTAAAGCGTGCCGGCTATTTAAATGCCTAATTAAAGGGAACTTGGAATGGAGGAACAGAAGATAGAGAAGGAAAGAGCTAAAGAGTGAAGGAGCTTGGGAAGGAGAAACAGGAGGAGTTAGGAATGGAAGGGGGGAGTAGATGAGGAACAAGAGGAGGGAGTGGAGACAAACTATAAGGATATCATACCGGTACCGTACCATATGGTAACTTAAATAATGTGTGTTCTCACATTGCACAAAACCAATTAAACTAAATAATATCTCTTCTCAGACTAGAAATGTGACATAAATACCTGGTACAGAACGAATGCCATTCTATGAGATCACAGTGACTTACTGTGGCCATGAATTAACATAAAGATTGAAAATCATATCTTCTCCTTTTTCAAGAACAGACTAGAAATATGACAAGAATAAGGCACAATAACTAGAAATATTACAACAAAGTGAACAACTGGAATTCTAAGAGATCACACAATGACTTACTGTGGCCATGAGGTAACATCTAGATCAAAAATCATACGTTCTCGTTTGTCCAGGATTGGCTCCTGTAAGTACATTACTATGTCTGACTCGTCTATGGCACACATTTCATCACCTGGAACATTAGAAGTTACAAACACATTCTTTGTACCTCTTACATGTTTTAAGAACCTAACTTTCAATGTTTGTACATCAATGACAATAGCAACAAAATACTTCCTCCTCTTTCCTGTCTCATCTGAAAGTTGTACAATCACCCAGTCATGTAGCTTAGAATTACGTGTTGGGCCTACATCTGTCTCTGTCTCTGCTGTCTCAGTTGTAGTTCTGGTACCAGTACCGGTACCAGTACTTGTTACTGTTGCTTGCGTCATAGCTGTCCCATCAGTGATGGTACTTGCCTCTAATTCTTGTGTCTCAAGTGTCCCATCATTACTTGCCCCTGCTGCTTCAGGAGAATCTTCTTCTGCTTGATTCACTGGCTGTATTTGCAGGTCCTCACCATCCATATCTATGATAGGGAGCTCTACTTCACTAAGTATTGCAGCAGTACCGGTACCAGTATTGCATGACTCAGAATCTGTGCTTACAGCTCCCTCTTCTCTCATTTTCCTTAGTCGCTTAGCTGTTACACTCTTGCCTGCAGGCACTTTTAGTTTCCTCTTCCTCTGGCATGATTGCTTCTTTCCATATCGCATTTCCGATAGAACACTGACCAATGACTCATCAAAATGTGATGCAAAATCACTACCGGTGGTAATACTGGCACTTGAATTTCTTGCAGGTACATGTGGGGTTGTTGCATAACCCGAGGTAGATGCTTGAGATGAGGCATTGGTACTGGTACCGGTATCAGTGTTAATCTCTGAAGTAACAGTGATACCGGTATCAGTACCGGAATCAGTGTGTTGTGGTAGACGAGCTAGTACCTCCTGTCGGTTAAGTGGCGTTATCCCACACTTAAGTAAAGCCATTCATGATATTCTTCATAATATTATCACTTATTCTATTGAGCAGTTGTCCTAGAAGCTTTGGGAACTCTGATTTTGGAAGGGACACACTTCTTCTTCCAATACTTGATGTTTTGAATTCACTTAGAATTTTACGCCAATGAGTTTTCACTGCACGGAAGACAGCAACATCTAAGGGTTGGGTGAGATGTGTAGAATTGGGGGGCAATAAACAAAAATCAGTGTTGTGCTCCTCACAAGCTTCCACAACAGACAGAGAAAGGTGGCTAGCTAAATTATCCCCTATGAACACTACTTTGCCGTCCTGACGTTTTGCATGAGGTAATCCAACTTTAAAGAACCAGTCCTCAAACGTATTACTGTCGAACCACCCGCTCTCTGTCCTGTTGTATCGCACATTTGAAGGGCCACCTTCTGTCCAAGTGTCGTACAAGTTTACTGCCTTGTACACCACATATGGTGGAAGCATCTTTCCAGATCCGGAACAAGAGAACATGATGGAGATGTTGGATTTTGTGTGGTTCATTACCCTCTCTGGATATCTGGTACCTCGGCGAACTAAGATTTTCTTGTTTCCTGGGTCATCAGAGAGATTGGTTTCATCATAGTTAATGATGTTACTAGGAGGCACATCTTTCAGTGTTTTTTCAAGATTATCAAAATATTGACTGATTTCAATTGGACCGACTTTAGCACGTGCAACTTTAATATTTTGAGATACCCTCTGAGCCAGTTGGTTTTTGTGGCGCAACAGAAAACACGAACTCCAATCAGTTCCAGGAAGATTGTTCTTGAAGCGTTTCACAGTAATCCCACGTTCGTCTAAGTAGCACTTTATTAACATTCGCAGTTCAAAAGTGTCAATAGGCAGACCCCATTCTCCCAGTGTAATGACTCGTTTCACAATATGTAGTTCTTCTTCTGGAGTAAAGACAGTTTGTCCACCTGGTTTTTTTACATGTTTCTTTGTCATATAGTCATGTAAAGTACTTTTAGAAACATCATATTTCTTAGCAGCCTGTCTGACACTTAACTTTCCATCACGTACGTCTGCACTAGCACACTCTAAAAGGCTGCCACGGCGTTCCACTGTATAGTGTCTTCTACCATCACTGGTAGATACACTCACTCTCTTGTAATTTTGAGGCATTGTGGCTTAGTTCATCTCACACTTCATCTGTTATATAAATGCAAAAACAAAGATAAGCATGCAGACTATGTACATTGTACAAAATATGTTTTATTACATATAAAAAAAGCAAATTAGATATGCTGTCTGACCTCAACCCTTTAAATATCCATTGTCCGAAGTCACCCCTTTAAATCCCAAAATTGCGTACACATTCACTCATGTCATGTTTACACACATTTAAAATGCAGATTTTAACCCTTTCTCTGTTCCAATCTTCAAGTTAGACGTTAAAGTAAACCTCTAGATGTGTATAAGCGTGCGGTTTGTTATGATTCGTTCACACCAGACCAAGTTTTCCCGTATTCATTTTTTCATCAAAAAATAGCATTGTCTTAATTACAATATATTCACCAGTGGAACATAATATTTTAAAAAGATAATTATACACAACATTTTACAAAACCTATGCGACATTATCCCGTTTAAAGATATACGATATCTTTCTTCGTTTAGCAGCTGCGTAGCATTTAATCTTTTTATGCAAATTTCGTCCGAAGCCACCCCGTGTCCGAATTCACCCCGGTTCACGGTAACCATATTGTAAGGGCGAGATCGCACCGCGTGATTCTAAATGCCACCTTAGGCGAGAGTTTACCATACGTTCCATCAGTTTGCACAGACAGCTAACAAGAGCAATGGGGCGATAATCTCCAGGTGACGATCCAGATTTGCCAGATTTAAGGAATGGTAGGAGGTAGGCTTGTCTCAATTCATTAGGGAAGTTCCCAGTGGACCATATAGTATTATATATTCTAGGCAGAAACTGAAGGGCTGTTTGGGACAGATGTTTTATCATGTCGTAGTGTACGCCATCAGGTCCCTCACAGGTAGAACAGCAAGCAGTTAGAGCCGCTCGAGTTCCGAGCTTGAGACTGGGGTATTGTACGCCACATCTGATGATAGTGTGAACTGTAAGGGCGTCCGTTCTGAATGTCTTTTGGTTGTTAAAAATGTAGGGGGGAGATGGGACCCACTGCTAATCTGACTAAAATGGTGACACAGAAGATTGGCAACCTGAAAAGCATCGCCTATGGTTCCTTCATTGGTGGTGAGGACTGAAGTCAGGGTTTGTGACTTATTTATCTGCTATTTCCCTGATGCGGGACCATATCCGTGGAATAGGTGTGTCTGAGACGATAGTAGAGACATAAGACATCCAGCTATCCTTTTTTGCTCGACGGATTGTGCGGCGAAGGAGAGCATTAGCTTGTTGAAAAACTATAAAAGCTTGGACCTCCAACGAAGTGCCCTTTTTCCTGCGGAAGCTCTTCCACCTGGCCCTCTTGACCCGGAGGGCTGAAGTGCATTGGTTATTCCACCATGGCACACATTTCGATGACACAAGATGGAAAGTACGCGGAATAGAGGCTCGGCCAGCCGTAAGGAGAAAGGCACGGAAACAGGAAAGCTTAGCAGTTGGATCATGGGAGAGCAGAAGAGGAGTGGGAGGAACAGCTTGGGATGTAAAGGTTGCCCAATCTGCCCTATCAAAGCGCCATCGAGGGCCGGGGACTGGATAGTACGACGTGGGGGTTAGAAGGATTGGGAAATGGTCCGTGGCACAGTAATCATTCAAGACCGACCAAGTGAAGTCCAAGGAAAGCGTTAGGGTGCAGACGGACAGGTCAATGGTAGAGAAAGTTCGAGTACGGCCGTCAAAATGGATTGGGGAATCAGAGTTAAAAATGTATAAATCATGGGCAAAGAGGAAATCCTCCAAGGAGCGCCCACGTGCAATTAAAACAGAGTCACCCCAGAGGGTGTTCCGACAGTTAAAATTACCTAAAAGCAGGATAGGAGCGGGAAGGGCAGATAAAAGTTGATCAAGGTCAGTAAAACTGATAGGCACTGAAGGGGAGAAATACAGTGAGACCACTGTAATCCACCGAGATAGAAACACTTTGGCAAAGGTACATTTGATAGCAGTCGTAACAGAAAAGATTTGAAAATGAATGTCAACATGTATCAGGAGACAGGTATCATACTGGGAATGGGATAGACTCAGATATGATATGAATAAGATGGAATGGGGGGAGGGGGGTGGTGAGACTTGTCTCTTGTAGGCAGAGAATCGGTGGGTTATACTGAGAAACTAAAAACCGGAGGTCTGGCCGATGTGTGGTAAAACTACGGATATTCCAATGTATGATGGGAGCCATTGTGTAAAATAAAAACTAATAACTGTTAGGATGAACGAGGTCTGGTCGGGAAGTTTGCGGTGGGCCGTAAGACTACACATGTTCTACTGTAAAAGAGACATACTAAAACTTTAAAATACCAAATAAAAGTAAAACCTAACAGAAATAGAGTCAAGGAAAGATAAAAGGAAATTAACACTAAAGTTAAAAAAATAATACATAGGAAGTAAAATATAAATACAGTACATAGAAAGTAAAATATATTACACTGGGAGTAAAATATATTATACTGGAAGTAAAATATATTACAAAATAATGACATAACTCATCGAGTCATTACAACAGTAGGAATACGGGTAGAAGGTGGAATTGGTGTATGACCAGGATGGTTACCATAGCCTGGAGGCATGGGGAGAGATAGAGGGGATGGAGTACTGGAAGAAATGGAAGAGGAGGAGGAGACAGAAGGTAAAGGAGGGGGAGATGAAGGAGGGAGAGGAGTAGGAGGGAGGTCAGATGGCACAGGATGAACTTCAACAGAGTGGGTGGAAGGAGAGGGTACAGCATTGTCTGCTGAATCTGGCATAGAAGTTAAAATGTAATCCATGATCTTGGGGATTGTTTCACTGTTGTCATCTCCAGAGGGTTTTGTGTTATAATGGGGTGCTTTCAAAGCTAGTATTCCGCTAGATGGCTCCACTGTAGCAGTAAACACATTCCCCGCACTGTTTAAAAAGCATATTTTTCTTTGTTAAATATCTATACTGTTGTGTGAAAATGTGGATCATGGTAATGTCATATGCCTAAAAATAAATAATACAAATAGAACACGTATATATAACGTATCGTGAAGTGTTTACATTTATCATAAACGGAAATTAAAATATCACTGATGGCACGTGATGGCAACCCGTCCTTCCAGTGACCCTATATTATTTAATTTCTGCTACATTTAGTGCAAATTTGGTTCTTAATACATTGTCTGTTCAGACTGTAAAGTACGCCTAGTGGGTATCTAGACTCATCCAGTTTCTATGTGGGCAGAAATTTAATGTTGAGTAAATACTGGCATTCAACATTTTGCTCGCTTCCTTCACGCATGCGCACCACAAGACAGTCCCGTGTTTAAGTTTTTTCACGAGGGATGTCGTTTCCATGAAAAATTTTATTTTGATGGCGTGTAATGTCACGGATTCACTGAGAGTAGAAACAAGCTAAATTCATAACATTCGTCATTGGTTCATAAGTGACTATGTACAGGCATTGTGTTTCACTGAGCGATATCTTTGTGATTGTCATTCCCACATCTTGCCTCTCTAGCTGTTAACTAAGCTACGCCCATTTCTCATGTCCCTGTACCCGACGTTGGTTACATTACTGTCGTAAATGGACACACCCACAAACACACATAGTTCAGTAATGTGAGTTCCTGACTGTTGAGCTGAGAGAGACCTTCCTCTGCATCTTCCTTGCACCATGAGTGAGTCATAATCATATGTATCATTGTAGCTTTTTGTAAATAAAGTGTTAGTGAAGTTTTGTCTTTTTCTGTTGAGAACTAGTGGTTATTTTAATTTTTACATTTCACCAAGTGCCTACCAAATAAATACCTTAAGGTCATCTTATCATCAATATCTCACACACATTGCCCCCTCTTGGCAAGTCCCTAATGGTATGGTCATGTGAGAATTGTCTCCAGGCCACCTGTCCACACACATATGTTTGTAAGATCTTCCACTGACTGAGTCAGTAGCTTGTGCACATACCAGTCCTCTTGACCTGGATGCAATCTCACTCGGGGTAGACATTTAAGAGGATGCAGTAGCATTTACTCGTCATGTGTTCTCACACATATATATATATATATATATATATATATATATATATATAAAATCGTGAATACTGAACTTGACTCCGTGTGAATCATGTGGATCACTTGGAGGCGATGTCTTGGCTTGTGTACCTTCCACAGTCGTCTGTCCTCGGTGAGACCGGGCAAAGAATGACGCGTAAACGATCTTGGTTTTGGGACGGTTCCTCAGACCGGATGATTTTTGATGGTGAATGCCAGCATTTAATCAACATTAAATTTCTGCCCACATAGAGACTGGATGAGTCAAGATACCCACTAGGCGTACTTTACACTCTGAAAAAACTATGTATTAAGAATCTAACTTGCACTAAATGTAGCAGAAATTAAATAATATAGGACCACTGAAATGGCGGATTGCCATCACATGCCATCAGAGATATTTTAATTTCAGTTTGTGATAAATATAAACAATTCATGATACGTTTTATATACGTGTTCTGTTTGTATTAATTATATTACGGCATATGACATTACCATGATTCACAATTTCACACAACAGTGTAAATATTTAACAAATAAAATTATGCTTTTTAAACAGCGCGGGAATGTGTTTACTGCTACAGTGGAGCCATCTGACGGAATACTAGGCTTTTCAGAAGCACCCCATTAGCCGGCTGTGGAGTAGTCCGGGGACGTGGCTGAGGAGACTGGCGAGATGTGGACTTCGACGCAGGAGTGTATTGATTGAGAGGGGCAGGTATTTGTCGCACAAACTTTATGAGCCAGAGAAGCAGGATGATGGGCAGGAAAGGTCTTAGAGTCTGACGCAATGGGTAGTCTGCGCTTACCACTGGAGGAGGATGGAGGTCGGATGGTACGTTGGGCCAGAGGCGCCAAACAGCCGGTATGAGAGACAGAACTGGAGTGAGAGGAGGGACGAGGTTGGGAATGGGGGGAAGGACGAGGAGAGGGAACAGGTAAGGAAGGGGATGAAGAGGAGGTAGGGGTATAGGAATCTAAAACAGAGAAAGAATTAGAGACAGGAACAAGAGGAGTCCGTAAGGGGGGGATTGAGGTAGAAGGGGGTTTAGGTAGAGAGGAGGGAGAGGTGGAAATAGGTGTGCTAGGAGGAAGGGAAGGGGAGACAACAGTTACAGGAGTAGGTATAGAGTGAGAGGTGGGAAGGTGAGAGGAGAGAGGAGATGAAGAGGGGACAGCAGATACAGAGACAGGGTCAGAAGGGGAAGAAGAAACAGTTCTGGGATTAGAAGTTACTACAGAAGGAGGACGGGCTACAAGTGCATAAGTAACGTTAGGGTGATGACCGAGACCACGAACTCTGCGACAAGCCTCACGAAGGGAGAGGCCAGTTTTCCAGTGGACACTAGACACTTCTGCTTCAAAGAGGTAGGCAGAACAATGTCGGTAGGAGGCAAAATGGTCACCCTGACAATTAGGGCAGCATCGGATGGTGGAAATGCAGTCTGAGGTGGTATGACTGGTCAGTGCACAGTTGGCGCAGACTGCGGATGATCGGCAGTACTTGACTGGTTGGCCAAAGCGCCAGCAAGATGTGCACTGACAAGGAGATGGAATATACTCACGTACTGGGAGAACAGTGCCTCCAATGATGACTGTGGGGAGCAGATCGTGAGGCAAAAACTATTTTAACGATACTAGCAGGCTCTTGGCGTCGTCCACGAGGAGGAATTGTACAGGTATAGCAATGAACTGAATGTATTGGGTGATGTTGTTCCGAAAGGATTAGTTCAATATCATTAGCACAATCTGGGAGAACTCTCTGGCCGAAAGACATTGAAGATGGTAAACGTACAGTGCCAGTGGTAAAATTGAGCTGGATGTCTGGGGACACGGAGATGGGTTGTCCTGCATTGTTGACCAGGGATGTAACCTTCTCGGCTTGGGCAGCACTGTGAACGACAAGAAGGCGGGAACATTTGGACAGGCCGAGAAGGTGACATCCTTGCCTACTTGTCAAAGGAGACAGAGGTGGAGTGAGAGGTCGTCGGTCGTGTTGTATACGTTGAAAAATTTTGACCATGTCTGCACACCGAAAATTGAGGTGAGGGATGGGGCAGGGATATAGAAGGACGAGGTCAGAAGAGGGAAACAGAGGACATGGAAGGATAAGTGGCAGGAGGTGAAGGAGGAAGGTAAAGATGAAGTGTGACGATAGTAGAGGGGCTGACTGAAGTAGACGAAGCAGAAGCTGGAGGAATGGAAGACAGTATGCAAATGGGATGGGGTGTTTAATGCAATCGAATGTGTAGGAGGAGGGGAAGAGATCGAGGCCATAGTCGAAACGGAGTCCTGGGTCGTCACCACAATCAAGTCAGAGGAGATAACAGTATCCATACAAAGAAATGGTAGACTTCACCACCCCACCCCACACCCACCATGGAGCCCAATAAGGGGAGGCTGATGTTGGGTTCAACACACCCAACAGCCCCAGGGTTAGCAGGAGAGGTATACGCGGACACGGTTTGGTGTGGAGTGGCAGCCGCGGACCAATGCGGTGCCCACCAAACAGTGCCTGCTTGACCCTAGCCGAGGTTGACTGAGTCAACACACGGCCAGCCGATTTGCCCAGCAGGGCCACACTGGACTGCTTGTCTTACTGTAATCCCCCTACCAAAGGAATGTGTTGTCCACCACAGGGAACTACACCCTGCCCCATGGTGGACTCAACTCCCAGATAGAGGGGCGCAGGGAATATACGGGTCGCCACGCACGGCAAACACGTGGGGAGGGAGTAGTCTTACCCAAGATGACAAAAGGGGCAGAGACTAGTATCATCACCAAAGGCCTCCACTATTTGGTGTTGATGGGGGAAGAGGAAGAAGCAATAGGATAAGGAAAAGAACCTCGCAAAATTAGTTCAGGCAGTGACAGGGACCTGAGGAGAGGGGAGAGGGTAGAGACCCCACCACAGCTTCCCCACCCATCAAAACCTAATCAACGTTTCCGAAGCCCCCCCACAGCAACAGCAAGCGAGGAAATGGGGTGGGGGGGCAGATTGATAAAGGATGTCACGGGATTGACAAAGTATGTCACTGAATTGACAGAGTATGTCATGGGATTGATAATGTACGCCATTGGATTGATAAAGCATGTCATGGGTTTGATAAAGTACGTACGGTACAGTATTAGGATTGATAAAGTACGTCATGGGTTTGATAAAGTACCTACGGTATTAGGATTGATAAAGTACGTCATGGGTTTGATAAAGTACGTACAGCAATAGGATTCATACAGTATGTCATGGGTTAGATAAAGTACCTACGGTATTAGGACTGATAAAGTACATCATGGGTTTGATAAAGTACGTACAGCAATAGGATTCGTAAAGTATGTCATGGGTTAGATAAAGTACCTACGGTATTAGGACTGATAAAGTACGTCATGGGTTTGATAAAGTACGTACAGCAATAGGATTCATAAAGTATGTCATGGGTTAGATAAAGTACCTACAGTATTAGGACTGATAAAGTACATCATGGGTTTGATAAAGTACGACATGGGATTGATAAAGTACTTACGATATTAGGACTGATAAAGTACATCATGGTTTGATAAAGTATGTATGGTATTAGGATTGATAAAGTACGTCATGGTTTTGATAAAGTACGTACGGTATTAGGACTGATAAAGTATGTCATGGGTTTGACAAAGTACGTACGGTATTAGGATTGATAAAGTACGTATGGTATTAGGATTGATAAAGTATGTACAGTATTAGGATTGATAAAGTACGTCATGGAATTCTATCTATCTATCTATTGCCAGACGCCTCAATCCCGTCTGGGGTGGCCACAAACAAATCGCCTCCAAGTCGCCCTGTCCCCCGCCATTTCAATGCCCTGCTCCCAACTCACACCCCCCTCTCTCATATACCTCTCCACCCCATCCCTCCATCTCATCCTCGGCCTCCCCCTCCCTCTTCCCCCGTCCACCTCTCTCACATACACTCTCTTCGTCAGTCTTTCACCCTCCATTCTCTCCACATGGCCAAACCATCTCAGAGTGTTCCTCATAACGCTTCCTATCACATCCATATCCACACCACAATGCTCCTTTATATCCTCATTCGTCAGCCTGTCTCTCCGTGTGACTCCACAGGCTCCTCTAACTCATTTCCACTGCTCTCACTCTTGACTTGTGTCCTTCCAACAACGTCCAAGCTTCACTTCCATACGTTAGAGTTGGTATCACAATACTGTCATGTAGTAACTTTTTCACTTCCCTGTTTCTTATCACTGCTTTCAAAAAACCAGCAACCCTTCTTCCCTGCTGTACCCTTTCAAGCACTTCACCCTCCAAACCTCCATCCTTACTCATCACACTACCCAAGTACTTAAACGTACTCACATTATCCAATTCCTCACCATCCAACCTTGCTGTACATTCACTGACTTCACCCCTCTCAAAGACCATCACTGTACTCTTCCCTACATTCACCTTTAGATTCCGTTTCTTACACACTTTCCCAAACTCATCCACCATGCCTTGCAGCTCCCCTTCGTTTTCACTCAACAACACAGTATCATCTTCAAACAACAGTACAGGGAGTTTCCAAACACTATCCTCTCTCACCAGGGCCACTCCAACATCCACTACCCTACCTTGTACCTCTTTTATTACCCCATCCATGTACAGATTGAACAACCATGGAGACATGACACATCCCTGTTTCAACCCAACTTTCAAAGAGAAAAATTCACTTAGTTCACCATCCACACGCACTACAGCCTTCGCACCATCGTACATACTCTTCACAGCATTCAACAACTTCCCATCTACTCCATATATTCTTAATACTTTCCACAATCCTTGTCTATCCACCCTGTCATATACTTTCTCCAAATCCATGAAAGCCACATACAACTTCTTTCTCTTCTCTAGAAACTTTTCCACTAAAGATCTAAGAATGAATATCTGATCTACACAACCTCTTCCCTTCCTAAAGCCTCCCTGTTCTTCTCCAACTAATTTCTCTGTTCTTTCTCTAACTCTGTCGATAAGTATCCTACCATACAATTTTCCTATTATACTAAGAAGACAAATGCCCCTATGATTACCACACACTTCTTTTTCCCCTTTTCCTTTGTACAAGAGAATAATGATACCTGACTTCCAATCCTCCGGGACTCTACCTTCCTCCCAGGCCAATCTGCACATCTTCCACATCCATTCTACTACTATCTCTCCCCCATGCTTCAGCATTTCACCACACACTCCATCAATTCCCGGGGCTTTCCCTGATTTAACTTTCTTCATTGCTTCCACAACTTCTATCCTACTGATTTCTTCCTGTCTTCTCACCTCCCTCCTTCTCCCAGCCACTTATACTCACATTACTTCCATCCTCTATGTTCAACAATTCCTTAAAGTGTTCTCTCCATCTGCTCACTTTTTCTCCCTTCTCCACTAGTAATCTACCATTTTTATCTTTCACTCCCCTGCTAACTTCACTTCCACCCTGTCTTACTCTTTTCACCTTTTTCCAGAACATTTTCTGGGATTGATAAAGTATATACGTCACTGGATTGATGAAGTAGATAAGGTATGTCATGGGTTTGATAAAGTTGGGAATTATAAAAGACATCATGGGATTGATACAGCACATCATGGGACTGAAGGTGTTATTCAAACGGGCATCTAAATTATTATTCCCTTTCCATTGGTGGTGTATCTCCATTTTTTTTGTATCTACGGACACACAATAAGTCTGAGAGAAATTTCAGGGCTAACTATGCCTATCATTAATTACTTCAGTGTCATATTAAAGATCTGTTATCTCAATAAAACCATCTTAGCTGAAGTTCTCCTCATCAGATTTCCTTTATCCCCCAAACTGCTTCTCTCCGGAACTCAATTCCACAAATTAGTTTCCCTCCACGTTTCATTCAACAGCAATTCAAGTCCAACTTTTTTTTTTTTTTTTTTTTTTTTTGGTAGGACCCCTGTATTCTGATGTATTGATATTTTTCCCTTCATCTCCAACTTAAAAAAAAACAAAAACAAAAAAATAAATAAATAAACTTCACTGTAGCGAAGGGGTGAAAGATTAATGGAAGAGTATAGGCTATTAGAATGAAACCACTTGTGTGAAATTATTCGTGTCCATAATCCATATCTGGCAACAGGTGAGGCTACTGGGGTAAACCGCAGCATGATCAGTGGGCCCTGGGACTGTATTCATAAAGTCTTACCCAGTTCTTACAATAAACACGTATTAACAGAAGCAATTATAAAACAAATCTGTCTGCTGGGTCATACTTTTTTATCTCTTCAGTCCGAAGACATTTTGTATTTGGTTCTCCCTACCAAGACCATTATTCACCCTTGTGGCTTTATTTTGAACTGGAATAATGAGGTACTGACTTAACCACTCCCACTGCTACTAGAGATGAATAAAATTGTTAACATAATCATCTGAAGATAGCAAAACTAAAATAAAGGCAAGGGATATACCCGGTACAGGGTTAAATATACACCCTGGATTTGTTATGAAGTGTTTGCTATTTGTGAGTAATGATAACAGTATAAACCAACAATCTTTAAACACAGCTTAAATAAAGAACATTTTTGAATTACTGTTCTTGGTTACAGATTGCTGAATATCTAGTCACTTCGCCATATCCTGGGTGGCATAAGAGGTTTCGTAGCACAACTTCCATAGTGATTTATTTTGTAAGACACCCTAACAGTCTTTTGCGTGAATTTTAGTTCTAATACCTAGTCCGCATCCACAACACAAGTGAGGGTATTTAAGTATACAGTGAAGAACAATCGCAAAGCAAGAAATGTTAGGAAATCTTCAGGGCCACATCGAATACGACCCTTAGCTTAAAGGCATCAAAACATTCCCCAAGACTACATAAAACAATAATTATTCTATTCCATCTTATGCCACAAGATAAAAAAATCAGTTTAAATGGTGATTCAGTTCTATTATTGTTCCAACCCCTAAAAGAATTATGAGTTTTTGATCCATTTTTTGGGTATTTTTGAAAATTCTAAGAAACTTTTCTTCTACTGTATGACAGTTTCATCGCAAATTATTTGTATTTTACTCCTGAAGGTTAGATTAGGTTAGGTTGAAGTAAAATATATTTTACTCCTGAAGGTTAGATTAGGTTAGGTTGAAGTAAAATATATTTTACTCCTGAAGGTTAGATTAGGTTAGGTTGAAGTAAAATATATTTTACTCCTGAAGGTTAGATTAGGTTAGGTTCAAGTAAAATATATTTTACTCCTGAAGGTTAGATTAGGTTAGGTTCAAGTAAAATATATTTTACTCCTGAAGGTTAGATTAGGTTAGGTTCAAGTAAAATATATTTTACTCCTGAAGGTTAGATTAGGTTAGGTTCAAGTAAAATATATTTTACTCCTGAAGGTTAGATTAGGTTAGGTTCAAGTAAAATATATTTTACTCCTGAAGGTTAGATTAGGTTAGGTTGAAGTAAAATATATTTTACTCCTGAAGGTTAGATTAGGTTAGGTTCAAGTAAAATATATTTTACTCCTGAAGGTTAGATTAGGTTAGGTTGAAGTAAAATATATTTTACTCCTGAAGGTTAGATTAGGTTAGGTTGAAGTAAAATATATTTTACTCCTGAAGGTTAGATTAGGTTAGGTTGAAGTAAAATATATTTTACTCCTGAAGGTTAGATTAGGTTAGGTTGAAGTAAAATATATTTTACTCCTGAAGGTTAGATTAGGTTAGGTTCAAGTAAAATATATTTTACTCCTGAAGGTTAGATTAGGTTAGGTTCAAGTAAAATATATTTTACTCCTGAAGGTTAGATTAGGTTAGGTTGAAGTAAAATATATTTTACTCCTGAAGGTTAGATTAGGTTAGGTTGAAGTAAAATATATTTTACTCCTGAAGGTTAGATTAGGTTAGGTTGAAGTAAAATATATTTTACTCCTGAAGGTTAGATTAGGTTAGGTTGAAGTAAAATATATTTTACTCCTGAAGGTTAGATTAGGTTAGGTTGAAGTAAAATATATTTTACTCCTGAAGGTTAGATTAGGTTAGGTTGAAGTAAAATATATTTTACTCCTGAAGGTTAGATTAGGTTAGGTTGAAGTAAAATATATTTTACTCCTGAAGGTTAGATTAGGTTAGGTTCAAGTAAAATATATTTTACTCCTGAAGGTTAGATTAGGTTAGGTTGAAGTAAAATATATTTTACTCCTGAAGGTTAGATTAGGTTAGGTTGAAGTAAAATATATTTTACTCCTGAAGGTTAGATTAGGTTAGGTTGAAGTAAAATATATTTTACTCCTGAAGGTTAGATTAGGTTAGGTTGAAGTAAAATATATTTTACTCCTGAAGGTTAGATTAGGTTAGGTTGAAGTAAAATATATTTTACTCCTGAAGGTTAGATTAGGTTAGGTTGAAGTAAAATATATTTTACTCCTGAAGGTTAGATTAGGTTAGGTTGAAGTAAAATATATTTTACTCCTGAAGGTTAGATTAGGTTAGGTTGAAGTAAAATATATTTTACTCCTGAAGGTTAGATTAGGTTAGGTTCAAGTAAAATATATTTTACTCCTGAAGGTTAGATTAGGTTAGGTTCAAGTAAAATATATTTTACTCCTGAAGGTTAGATTAGGTTAGGTTCAAGTAAAATATATTTTACTCCTGAAGGTTAGATTAGGTTAGGTTGAAGTAAAATATATTTTACTCCTGAAGGTTAGATTAGGTTAGGTTCAAGTAAAATATATTTTACTCCTGAAGGTTAGATTAGGTTAGGTTGAAGTAAAATATATTTTACTCCTGAAGGTTAGATTAGGTTAGGTTCAAGTAAAATATATTTTACTCCTGAAGGTTAGATTAGGTTAGGTTCAAGTAAAATATATTTTACTCCTGAAGGTTAGATTAGGTTAGGTTGAAGTAAAATATATTTTACTCCTGAAGGTTAGATTAGGTTAGGTTCAAGTAAAATATATTTTACTCCTGAAGGTTAGATTAGGTTAGGTTCAAGTAAAATATATTTGTGACAAAAATGCCATAGAAGTGTCTTAGAATTGTCCAAAATACCAAAAAAAAAGGTTCAAAATCTCGTAATTCTGTCAGGGGTTGAAACAATAATTTCACCGGTGATTCATACGATCCTGAGAAAGTTTACCGATATATAATAGTGCATCACACTAACTGATGATCTATGCTTACAATAAAAAATCTCCATATCCCAGCTGTGATTTTTTTTTTTTAAGCAGAGTACAACCCAAACATCGTCGCTCTCCTAGACTTCATCGTGTCGGATTACTAACCGTATAGTCTTATATATTACCCAGAATACATGACAAAATACACGTAAACTGCCGAACTGAGATGTACTGCGCCCGGAAGAATACCTAACTTGAACCGAGACACCGAGTGCGGTGCGGGATGGAGCAGCTCACCAAGTACTGCCGCCGAGTTCCGTATTGTCTCGGCTAACTTTTTCCCTGTGCCATAACACTAACTGGATTATCTAACTAATTAACCCTCCCTTACAGTCATGGCAATTCCAGTACTCACTTTCAGCTAACGTTTCACTTTTATTAAGCCGAGAATGAATCGTAAAAGCCATGAGTGTTTTTACTGGCAGTCTAATATTTCCATCGTCGTGACAACTCTCAGTAATCTCTTACATTTAACATTAGACAAATTTAATCAGCACAATAAATCATAACAACCTGACATCTTGCAATGACAAAAAATAAGGCGCACATTATCAAGGTACAAAACAAAAGTGCATCTCCCATCGTCACCCAAGCTGCCAAGATAAACAACTAGAATCATGCACGTATTTTTCTAAGACTGCATAATCCACTGCACTCACCATACTTCCTCGCTCTTCCACACTTCCTTAGGTGTCAGATTATTAGTCGTATGGCCGTCAATGTTATCCAGGACAAAGGAAAACAATGATATTGTAAAGACAACCAAGAACTAAACAAACACAAACGCGGAGGAATACAAGACTGGCTGAGACGAGAAGCAGAGTTACCTCCTTGGGGGTGTTGCGCTAGACGAAGTAGTGCTGAGGAAAGTTCTGCCTTCGCAAACTTTTTCCCGTGAGGATAATAGCAATCGCTACATGTGATGACTCAAGCACTTATAAGCCTTTTCTTCAGTTTTAAACATCCCTTATCTATTTAAGCATCTCATTGACAAAGCCGTTGGTCCTTTCTGCCTTGCACAAAAGATTTATTGTTCTTTACCTCCTGGTTGCTGACTTTCCCCTCTGCTATTAATATCGCGTGAAATTCATTATAAGAAAATATCCTGTTTCGGACATCGAAATGAATCGATTGATTTACAAGTAGAAATAAATCTGTGCCTAATAATATCCAAGCAGTAACGGAACTCCCTGCAATCGAATTTCGTATTGTTTTTAGTGTATACAAAGAAATCAAATACTGACTTAGAATAAATATTAAATGCAAACTCAGCCGTATTTTAATCCATGGGCCAGATATTGTCATTAAATCCGGTGACTTTTTTTCAATACAGTGTCATCTCCGGCAGACCTTTTGCTCTGCTTTTAATATTTAGCCCTCTCATGTTCACCAGCTTCCCTTCATTTCCTTACCTCTTGTTATTCTCTTTCCTTAGCACTGAAGAGGATAAATACACCTTCCTTAACCCCATTAATATAAGACGTCTCAAGCTGAATACAAATGTCTGAAAATAGCAATAAAAATAATAATAATAATAATCCTTGCATCACGCTATAATGTATTCACTGGTTTAGTTTTATTAAATCTACATGTTGTTATTAATTTTAGAAAAGGCTTCTCTAATTGAAAAATATAAATGAAGTCTGTATCTAACCCTTCCTTCAAAAAAAAAAAAAAAAAGAAAAGAAAAAGTCACGGAGATGCTTCAGTTCAGTGACGCCTTTTCCATTCCCTTCTTGCTATTTACAGACGATTTTATTCAGCCTGGGAGAGACTTTCCCATCAGGAGGGGTTACACAAAACCTTCATTAATCCTTTCAATAACACGTACAACCTGAGTGGAATTATAGCGTCTGTAGACAAAATAAATAAACTACGAAAGAAGTTCACGGGTCAGCGGAGACAGGCAAAATTCTGAAAAGAAAAAGTTAAAGATAAAACAACTAGCACATCAAAGCTGATAACGTTAAAACTATAACAGAACTAATGATATATAAAATGAAGGTTATATGCATTAAATTACAGGTAAAGGCTGGCAATGAAGACTAAGCTGCGAACTTTAATATTAAAAAGGTGATACTTAGCTTAGGTGGTGAACTTACTATGAAGGGCGGATCAAAGTAGGTCTACTGGAAGGAGCTAAGATTATTTTGCTGACGCTACGGATTATACCCTAGTAAATACTTATTCTTCAAGGAAGTAGACAGATAGATAGATAAAGACATATAAACGGATCCATTCTCTCTCTCTCTCTCTCTCTCTCTCTCTCTCTCTCTCTCTCTCTCTCAACGGAGCACATAACCAACTCAGCTTTTCATATCAACACTGGCTTCTCGCTTAGTTAATTCCCTAATGTCTACTCTTTTACATATTTCTAAACTCCTCTCACTTTAACTTGGCCTATTGCAATCTCTCCACCGCCAGTCCTGAGTTGCAATAACAGATTAACAATGTAGTGCGATGCTAGTCACGAAGTAGTGCTCTGGAAAGGATGTAGAGCCGTAGAATTACCCCTGATTGAGATACAGGAAATAAATTGCAAAGGGACAGAATTCTGAGCCAAGTAATGGTAAAAGAACTATATGTTTATTATTATTAATATTTCTTTAGGCTTGCACTGCCTATATGAACCGTGATTTTTTAGATCTGAACATTTTTCTCCCATATAGACGCTCACCAGCCACTGACATGATGTAGTGCTATCCTCAGGTGACCATCTCTCTCTCTCTCTCTCTCTCTCTCTCTCTCTCTCTCTCTCTCTCATTAAAACTCCATTAACTCACGTAGTTCGGAGAATATATGAAATCCCGATCACACTCCATCGTACAAAACCCCTGCATCCTGCAATGCCTTATATATTTCAATGGAATTCCTAGAACGAGAGAGAGAGAGAGAAAGAGAGAGAGAGAGAGAGAAACGCAGGCTCCCTTCCAACTTCAATTTAAAAATGTGTTAGGCACCAAACTATTTCTCATTTCATTGCGTCACCCAGAACTTTACTATTACAGTACTGTATTACTACTATACTACCACTATTATTATTATTATTATTATTATTATTATTATTATTATTATTACTATTCTGATGTGTCATCCAATCACATCCTTAACTGCAGTACAGGAGGTGGTTCAGCAACGGTAAAATAAAACCTTCCCGTCCATCCAACAGCATAATTAGGGACCTGGATGTACATCTGACGGTTGTAGGTCGTCTTTTTTACGTGTCCGACTCTCGGCAAAGGCTTCAGGGCCTATTTCTCGGGGGCAATGACCTATCCCAAGGCCCAGTAGTCCTCCTACATCTCCACATGTCACCACTTGGGCGCTAACACCCACCATTCATACTGAATACATGCTAGGGCTGTCTCACACAGTATTGGTGTATTGGTATTAGCGGGGGTATTTTTACATGTCGGCGGGTAATATGGTAGATCAGGAGAGTCTGCTTTTAGGAAATTCAAATCCTTTAAACTGTTCCCTGTCCCAGCCGGGATTCGATCCTGGCTCCATTAGGACCGCGGGCCGCCTCTCTACCGATTCAGCCACCGCCTTAAACCTAATTGCCCTCCTTAATGACCCCTGAACAGCCTATAAGCAAAACTGGCCCTTCAGCTGCTGTGGATAGAGGTGAATATTGCAAATTTTTACCTATAACGGAGAGGACTATTATTCTGCTGTAGCCGGAAGGAAGGAGGGGGACAGGGGAAGACCTAGGTGGTGAGGAAATGTGCTTGACTTAAAGGAAGGAAGGAAGGAAGGAGGGGGACAGGGGAAGACCTAGGTGGTGAGGAAATGTGCTTGACTTAAAGGAAGGAAGGAAGGAAGGAGGGGGACAGGGGAAGACCTAGGTGGTGAGGAAATGTGCTTGACTTAAAGGAAGGAAGGAGGGGGACAGGGGAAGACCCAGGTGGTGAGGAAATGTGCTTGACTTAAAGGAAGGAAGGAAGGAAGGAGGGGGACAGGGGAAGACCTAGGTGGTGAGGAAATGTGCTTGACTTAAAGGAAGGAAGGAAGGAAGGAAGGAAGGAAGGAGGAGGGCAGGGGAAGACCTAGGTGGTGAGGAAATGTGCTTGACTTAAAGGAAGGAAGGAAGGAAGGAAGGAAGGAAGGAAGGAAGGAGGGGGGCAGGGGAAGACCTAGGTGGTGAGGAAATGTGCTTGACTTAAAGGAAGGAAGGAAGGAAGGAAGGAAGGAAGGAGGGGGCAGGGGAAGACCTAGGTGGTGAGGAAATGTGCTTGACTTAAAGGAAGGAAGGAAGGAAGGAGGGGGCAGGGGAAGACCTAGGTGGTGAGGAAATGTGCTTGACTTAAAGGAAGGAAGGAAGGAAGGAAGGAAGGAGGGGGCAGGGGAAGACCTAGGTGGTGAGGAAATGTGCTTGACTTAAAGGAAGGAAGGAAGGAAGGAAGGATGGGGGCAGGGGAAGACCGAGGTGGTGAGGAAATGTGCTTGACTTAAAGGAAGGAAGGAAGGAAGGAAGGAAGGAGGGGGCAGGGGAAGACCTAGGTGGTGAGGAAATGTGCTTGACTTAAAGGAAGGAAGGAAGGAAGGAAGGAAGGAAGGAAGGAGGGGGACAGGGGAAGACCTAGGTGGTGAGGAAATGTGCTTGACTTAAAGGAAGGAAGGAAGGAAGGAAGGAAGGAAGGAGGGAGGCAGGGGAAGACCTAGGTGGTGAGGAAATGTGCTTGACTTAAAGGAAGGAAGGAAGGAAGGAGGGGGCCGGGGAAGACCTTGGTGGTGAGGAAATGTGCTTGACTTAAAGGAAGGAAGGAAGGAAGGAAGGAAGGAGGGGGGCAGGGGAAGACCTAGGTGGTGAGGAAATGTGCTTGACTTAAAGGAAGGAAGGAAGGAGGGGGGCAGGGGAAGACCTAGGTGGTGAGGAAATGTGCTTGACTTAAAGGAAGGAAGGAAGGAAGGAAGGAGGGGGGCAGGGGAAGACCTAGGTGGTGAGGAAATGTGCTTGACTTAAAGGAAGGAAGGAAGGAAGGAAGGAGGGTGACAGGGGAAGACCTAGGTGGTGAGGAAATGTGCTTGACTTAAAGGAAGGAAGGAAGGAAGGAAGGAAGGAGGGGGACAGGGGAAGACCTAGGTGGTGAGGAAATGTGCTTGACTTAAAGGAAGGAAGGAAGGAAGGAAGGAAGGAGGGGGACAGGGGAAGACCTGGGTGATGAGGAAATGTGCTGGACTTAAAGGAAGGAAGGAAGGAGGGGGACAGGGGAAGAACTGGGTGATGAGGAAATGTGCTGGACTTAAAGGAAGGAAGGAAGGAAGGAAGGAAGGAGGGGGACAGGGGAAGACCTAGGTGGTGAGGAAAAGACCTGACTTAAAGGAACAGGTGTCATGGCTCTCTCTCTCTCTCTCTCTCTCTCTCTCTAATTATCTATCTACCTATCTATTTATCTATTTGTATGTATCTATCAATCTCATGAACAAGGAAAGTACCCAGACATTCCTCCAGACTAAGGACGCTATTCTCGTGTGGTAAGGAAGCTCCCTAACACTTCTTCCTTACCGATTTATTTTTGGATACTGCTGGCTACTATAGTTTTGTATGTTGTTTATGGAGAAAATGGTGACTTTAGAATTATTTATGAAACACAGAAGGGGACGACAAGGCGTTATAAGCAAAATAAATCGCTAAGGAAGAGGTGTTAGGGAGTTTCCTTACCCGACGAGATCAATACGGGCCAAGGAGACTGGGGGAAGGAGTACTTGTCTGAAGGTCCCGTGGTCTGGGAATCGAACCCGGGACCTCTCACCACTACACCTTAGATTGTGTGTTCTTATGTGTATCGCCTTCCCCCCTCTTCACACACACACACACACACACACACACACACACACACACACACACACACGGCCAAGGCACAATTTCCTTTCACTGTTTTTCTTTTCCTTTCTTTTTCGACGATGAAGTTTGTTTTTAATTGTTATTGCTGCTGGGGGTAGGAGGGTTTCAAGAATACTCCCCCAGTATCCCTGCTTGTCGTACGAGGCGACTAAAAGGGTTGGTGGTGGGTTAGTGCCCCACCCCGTAAAAAGAACTAACTAAAAAAGCAAATAAAGCGCCTCGGACCCGGACGGACCATACGTTGACGACTAAGGAACGGACAAAGGACATTCTGAGGGTAGGAACGTGGAATGTGAGAGGAGTGAATGATGAAGTGAAAGAGAGGGAGATTGTCCAGGTGCTTGAGGATGCAAAAGTGGATATATGTGGATTGACTGAAACTAAATGGAAAGGTGAAAGGATGAGAGAATGGGAACACGGTGTAGGTATATGTGCGGGAGTCAGTGAGAATGAGAGGGCAAGAGAGGGAGTATGTCTGATGATAAGCAAGAAGTGGAAGGAGAATATAAGAGAGTATGGAACAGTGGGTGCAAGGATTGTATGGGTGAGGATGAAAGTAGGTATACAAGCATGGGCGATTGTATGTGTGTATGCTCCGACAGAGGATCGAGTGGCAAGAGTGAAAGATGAGTTTTGGGCATGTATGGACAAGTTTGAGAGGAGCGAGAGAGTGCTGTTGATTGGAGACATGAATGGCAAAGTTGGGAATGTACGAGTGGATGGAGTGGTTGGTCAGTGGGGTGTGCCAGCTGAAGTAGATGGGAATGGTAGTGCTTTGGTGGACATCTGTGCTGGTAAGGGGTTGGCAATAGCCAACACCTACTTTCGTCATA
Organism: Coenobita brevimanus; assembly: GCF_032717465.1. Taxonomy (NCBI): domain Eukaryota; kingdom Metazoa; phylum Arthropoda; class Malacostraca; order Decapoda; family Coenobitidae; genus Coenobita; species Coenobita brevimanus. Next base: position 59,130,169 of record NC_137033.1, read on the forward strand.
AGATGATCCACCGGTATACATGGAGAGTAATGAGGAGGATGGATGGTGAACTTGTTGAACGAAAGGCAATGATAGACTACGTGTGTGTGGATGAGCGAATGAGAAGACAAGTGTTGGATGCAAGGGTGTGGAGAGGGTGGGGGAATGGAGTTTCGGACCATCACTTAGTGATGGCCAAGGTAGAGCTGCAAAGAAAGTGGTTGAGGAGACGAAGGGGAAGACAGGAGGAAGTAGCTCCTGTGAGAAGAGTGGAGAAATTGCAAGATAGTGAGAAAATGACAGAGTATAAGAGCATAGTGGAAGAAAGATTGGGAAGGTATGAGCTAGAGCAGATGGAAGGGGTGGAAGACGTATGTAAGATATTCACGGAAGAGATAAGCGCTGAGTGTGAGGCGGTTTGTGGAGCGAGGAGGAGATGCAAGGGTGTGCAAGGGACAGCATGGTGGAATGATGAGGTGAAACGAGCTGTGGAACAAAAGAAGAAGGCATATGGTGAATGGTTGGTGAGTAGAGGTAGGGGAGAAGATGAGAGAGAGAAGAGAGAGGTATATGTGAGCAGGAGAAGGGAGGTTAAGAGACTGGTGAAGAAGAGTAAGAAGAAAGTGGATGAAGAGTTTGAGAGGAATCTGAGTGTGAAATGGAGGGAGAGTAAGAAATTGTTTTGGAAGGAGGTAAAGAAAGTAAGGCAATGTGAAAGGGGAAATAGTAGGGGAGTGAAAGATAGGAATAATAGATTGTTGGTGGAGAAGAGAGAGAAATTGAGGAGATGGAAGGAGCACTTTGAGGATTTGTTGAATGTAGAGAGTGAGAGCAGTGTGAGTATAAGTGGTTGGGGAATGGCTGGGAGAAGAAGAGATGAGAGGAGGGAGGAAGAGATCAGTAGGTCGGAAGTAGTGGAAGCGATGAAGAAGATTAAGCTGGGAAAGGCCCCAGGAATTGATGGAGTGTGTGGTGAAATGCTTAGGTATGGGGGTCAGATTGTTGTGGAGTGGATATGGAAGTTGTGTAGATTGGCTTGGGAAGAGGGAAGGGTTCCAGAGGACTGGAAATCAGGTATAATTGTTCCTCTGTACAAAGGAAAAGGGGAGAGAGAAGTATGTGGTAACCATAGGGGTATTTGCCTTCTTAGTGTGACTGGTAAAATATATGGTAGAATACTCATTGATAGGGTTAGGCATATGACAGAGGAGCTAGTTGGAGAAAAACAAGGGGGATTTAGGAAGGGAAAAGGGTGTGTAGATCAGATATTTGTTCTAACATGTTTAGTGGAGAAGTATCTAGAGAAGGGAAGGAAAGTGTATGCTGCCTTCATGGACTTGGAGAAAGCTTATGACAGAATAGATGGGCAAGGTATGTGGAAGGTATTAAGAATATATGGAGTGGAGGGGAAATTGTTGAGTGCTGTGAAGAGTATGTACGAGGGAGCTAGGGCTACGGTGAGAGTGGATGGTGAGCTGAGTGAGTACTTTGATCTCAATGTGGGACTGAAACAGGGGTGTGTGATGTCCCCATGGCTGTTTAATACATATATGGATGGGGTTGTAAAGGAGGTGCAAGGTAGGGCAGTGGATGTGGGGGTGGCCCTAATGAATGAGGGTGAGATTTGGAAGCTTCCGGTGTTGCTGTTTGCTGATGATACAGTATTGTTGAGTGAAGATGAATGGGAGTTGCAAGGTTTCGTGAATGAATTTGGGACAGTGTGTAGGAGGAGGAAGCTGAAAGTTAATGTAAACAAAAGTAAAGTTATGGTGTTTGAGAGGAATGAAGTCACAGAGTGTGCAGTGAGGTTGGATGGTGAGGATATGGAGAATGTGAGTGCATTCAAGTACTTGGGTAGTGTGATGAGTAAGGATGGAACTTTGGAGGATGAAGTGCGTGAAAGGGTACAGCAGGGAAGAAAGGTTGTTGGTACACTGAAAGCAGTGATGAGAAATAGGGAGGTGAGTATGGAAGTTAAGAAGTCACTGCATGATGGTATTGTGATCCCTACCCTGACGTATGGAAGCAAGGCGTGGACCTTGCAAGAGGGGAACAAGTCAAGAGTGAGAGCAGTGGAAATGAGTTACTTGAGAGGAGCATGTGGAGTGACGTGGAGGGACAGGTTGACGAATGAAGAAGTGAAGGAACGTTGTGGGGTAGATGTGGATGTGGTTGAAAAGATTAGGAGAAATACACTGAGGTGGTTTGGACATGTGGAGAGAATGGAGAATGAAAGACTGACTAAGAGGGTGTATGTAGGTGAGGTGGAGGGAGGGAGAGGGAGGGGTAGACCGAGGATGAGGTGGAGGGATGTATTTGAGAGGTATATGAGGGAGGGGGGGGTGAGTTGGGGGGAGGGGAGTCAAATGGTGGGTGACAGAGTGACTTGGAGGCGTTTTGTCTGCGGCCACCCTTTGCGGGATTAGGGCGTCGGGCTATAGATAGATAGATAGATTATTATTATTATTATTAATGCTACTACTACTACTACTTCTACCATGACTACTACTACTACTGCTACAAACCATGACTACTACAACTACTACTACCATGACTACTACTACTACTATTACCAAGACTGCTACCACTACTACTACTATGACTGACACTACTACTACTACTGACACTACTGCTACTGACACTACAACTACTACTGACACTACTACTACCATGACTACTACTACTGCTACTGCTGCTACTACTACTACTACTACTACTACTACTACCATGACTGACATTGCTACTACTGCCATGACTGCTGCTACTACTACTATTACTACTACCATGACTTCCACTACTACTACTAATACTACCATGATTACTGCTACTACTACTACTACTACAACCACCATGACTACTACTACTACTACTACTACTACTACCATGACTTCCACTGCTACTAATAATACTACTACCATGACTACTGCTACTACTACTACTACTACAACAACCATGACTACTACTACTACTACTACTACTACTGCCTGATTTCCATTCTTTTGTAGCTTATTTCACGTAGCTCAGGGAAAGACCATACTACGGCTCTACATCCTTTCCACAACACTTCTTCGTGACTAGCATCATATTCTAGTGCTGATCGATGGCCACAGCTCAGCATTCAAGATGGAGAGACGGCAATTTTAGGCCAAGTTAAAGAAAAAGGGTAATAAGAAAACCCTTTAAAATACACCTTAAACTGCACCTTAAATTGCACCTTAAATTACACCTAACTACGCCTTAAATTACACTTAAACTACACCTTAAACTACATCTTAAACTACACCTAAAACTACACCTTAAACTACACCTTAAACTACACCTTAAACTACACCTAAAATTACACCTTAAACTACACCATAAACTACACCATAAACTACACCTTAAACTACACCTTAAACTACACCATAAACTACACCATAAACTACACCTTAAACTACACCTTAAACTACACCTTTCTATGCTGTGTAGATAATTTATATCTTTAATGGCAATATACAGGAAAATATTTATGTACTTAATGTAGAAATAAATCAGTAAAGCAAAGGTGTTAGGGAGCTTTTTTCACCCCTAAATTGGCCAATGATTTTTTTTTTTTCTGTTATTCCAATAGAATTTTAATAAACTGAAGAATGAAAGACTAAGAGGGTGTATGTAGGTGAAGTGGAGGGAGGGAGAGGGAGGGGTAGACCGAGGATGAGGTGGAGGGATGGAGTTGAGAGGTATATGAGGGAAGGGGAAGTGAGCTGGGGGGACGGCAGTCAAATGATGGGTGACAGAGCGACTTGGAGGCGTTTTGTCTGCGGCCACCCTTCGCGGGATTAGGGCGTCGGGCTGTAGACAGATAGATAGATAGATAGACAGATAGACAGAGGACTATCCCTGGTACTGATGGACATAATAAGGCTGGATTTAACCCCATGGATTTTGATGTCTTTTCCAAACTCAAAAAATTGCCTGAAGGTCGTTTGAAAAAATAAAATACACGTCATTGGAGTGAAGTGATTAATCTGTGAGAAGATGGAACTTGGTCTCTCTCTCTCTCTCTCTCTCTCTCTCTCTCTCTCTCATTTCATTTCGCAGTTCGCCAAAAAGAAATTCATGAAAGAAATCGTCAAATAGGGCTATGAAATTCCTTTGGGCCCCGAGGCTTGTGTAAAACTTACTTATTCTCTCTCTCTCTCTCTCTCTCTCACGGAATTAGATAACAAAAGAGAGAGAGAGAGACAGACAGACAGAGAGAGAGAGACAGAAACAGAGACAGAAAGACAGAGATTACCAGCCGTAAAACCACAGCCTAAGTAGCGAATAACAGCAAAAGTTCCGTGATGAATAGGTAGCTACAAGTAGAAACTCTCTCTCTCTGTCTCTGTCTGTCTCTCTCTCCATCATGCTCACTCCTCTTCCCACCCTGATATCTTCTAATCAATCTTCCAATATTTCTCTCTCCCTCTTTCCATCCTCTCCCTCCCTCCCTTTCTCCATCAATCTTCCTCCTCTTCCTCGTCAATCTTCCTCCCTCTTTTTACCTCCCTCTCGCCAGTTCTCCCTTCCTCCTCATCCATATCATCTTTCTTTTCTTTCTTTTATTTATTCCTTTCCTCTAGGTTCATTTCGTCCTCATGCCATCTCCCTCACTCTCCCACTTTTAACAAAGCCTCCCATATTAACTAAAATACTGCCTGGGCTCATTCTCGTCAGTTAAGGAAGCTCCCTAACACCTTTTCCTAGGCGACTTATTTTATTTCACCTTACTGTTCTTCCCTGTGTTACGTAAATCATTCTAATATCGCCATACCATGCACAGATAACGCGCAAAAGGATATTAACCAGCTCTATCCAAAAATAAATCGCTAAGGAGGAGGCGCTAGGGAGCCTCCCTAACCGACGACAATACACCTTGAAAATCTCTTTTATGTTATTCATGTATTTTTATTATTGACATAGTTTGCCCTGGCAATCCACAAGTAGCCTACATACAGTCACATAAATTCAGAATAAATCGCTAAAGAACAGGTATAACGCTACCCTACGCACCATTTAGAAGGCCTCAAGATTTCTAAGGATGATGTGATTTTACTGATTTTTTTATTATTTATTTATTTACTTTTCAGTGGTAGGTGGTGGCGACCATCATCCACTCACTTGATGTAGTGCTGCCTACTTCTTCCTTCACCCTTAGCATTCTTTTTGTGTCTGTCCTCCTCTCTCCCTAATTCCCCATCTTTCTTGTTACTTTTCATAACCCTTCTCTCCTTTTCAGGTGGCTTTACATTGAGTGGCGAGCAATATGGTTTCCTGTATGCCGGTAAACCATTTACAACGCTGGGTGGTAACCATATAACCAACCCATACGTGTTCCCTACGTGTCAACAAGTGAGTTGGGGAGGGTTACTGCCCCTGCCCGTAATGGTAATACAAGTAACTCAAACGGCCACTCCTGACGGGATTATGGCGTCTGGCTACACATAGATAGACAGAAAGACTTATTTTTGGTCCGCTGAGTTTACCGTATTTCCTCCTCTGTGTAGATAACATATAACAAAGAATCGTATACTTTGTGGCAGATCATTCTAATATTACAACATGTTTTAAGAGGCCCCATACACAACCACCCGTATTTACATCAATTCAAATCACACCCACTGCAGGACTGGACCTTCTCGCCACAGGGAGAGTGACGACCATAATTAACCCCTCTCCAAGCAGGCCAAGTACGACTGGGGGAGAGTTGTCTGTGGGAAGAGTGATGCATGGGAAAGTCAAAGTGTTGTAGTGGATACGTATGTGTTATCAAAGTGTATATCAGTGGTACAACGGGTATGGAGAGAACATATCCATTATTATATAAGGAGATATAACCATTACTCAATGTCCATCGCAGCGTGGACCCAGACTCTCTCTCTCTCTCTCTCTCTCTCTCTCTGCCAATATCATTCCATTTCACATCCATCTTCACTTCTTTCTCCTCCCCTCTTCACAGATTCCTCCACTTCCTCCTCCTCCTTCTCTCCTTCCATTCAATTAAGCTTTATTACTTTAATTATTCTTCACCCTCTCTTTCCTCCTCTCCTTCCAATCTCTTCTAGTCTACCTTTCTTCTCACTTTCTTCTCTTTCTCTTTTACCAGGCTCTCACTTTCTGCTGTCTCTTAATGTCAACCTTTATCTTCCTTTTTACTTTCGAAAACAGTCTAAAGTTATATTTCTTTCCTCTTACTTTTATTAATTCTCTCATTTCTTGCTATCGTTTAATTTTAACTTTTATATTCTCTCTCTCTCTCTCTCTCTCTCTCTCTCTCTCTCTCTCTCTCTCTCTCTCTCTCTCTCTCTCTCTCTCTTCTGCTCTCTTTTTATCCAACTCCTCTGTCCTCTGCTTTATCATTCCCATACTGTCTCCTCTCATTCTGTTATCTCTCTGTTATACTCTCTCGTAATTCCGCTGTCTTTCTTAACTAACTCTTCTGTCCTCTGCTTTATCATTCCCATACTTTCTCCTTTCAATCTGTTACGCTGTCTCTCTCTTCCTACCCATACATTCACTCATCTCTCCTTTCTAGTCTGTTTTGCTTTACGTCGTCCTCTATTCTTTCCTCTCCCTCCCCCTCTTCCTCATCACCCCCACACTCTTTCATTCCATTGTGTCACCCTAACTTTGTTTTATATTTCTTGTTTCTTTCTTCAATTTTTTTTTTATCAACTTTCCTCTTCTCTCTCTCTCACTCTCTCTCTCTCTCTCTCTCTCTCTCTCTCTCTCTCTCTCTCTCTCTCTCTCTCTCTCTCTCTCTCTCTCTCACACACACACACTCTCCCACTCGTTATAATACTGATACTGAATAGGTCGCTTATAATACTGACACTGAATCTAGATGAAATTTCTTTGAGATCCGTTTGTTATGGCTGCCTCTCACAGGATGCGTCGTCCGGCAAGTAAGAGAGAGAGAGAGAGAGAGAGAGAGAGAGACAGACAGACAGACAGACAGACAGACAGACAGAATCAAAACTTAACTTTGTGAGTGATGTATCGTTTTTAACCTGTCACAGATATCTGATACCCTCTCGTCATCACCTCAAGTCCATACTGCTGCCCATCTCACCTGGAACATCCTTACCTGGGGACAGAAGTACACCTGAAATTTATCCTCCTCTGCCTGTCACTTTCCTCTGCTTGCCTAGTATTTCACTTCGACTCTGCTCGCCAAACATATCGCTTCTACTGGACCTTTCCTCTGCTTGCCTAGTGTTTCACTTCTACTCTGCTCGCCAAACATATCACTTCTACTGGACCTTTCCTCTGCTTGCCTAGTGTTTCACTTCTACTCTGCTCGCCAAACATATCACTTCTACTGGACCTTTCCTCTGCTTGCCTAGTGTTTCACTTCTACTCTGCTCGCCAAACATATCACTTCTACTGGACCTTTCCTCTGCTTGCCTAGTGTTTCACTTCTACTCTGCTCGCCAAACATATCACTTCTACTGGACCTTTCCTCTGCTGGCTAATTTTGACGGACTAAAGAGAGGTTTGGCAGTGTATGGTTCTGTCTATTGTTACCAAAGGTAGACTAATATTTCTAGCTCTTTCACCCGCCACTTCTCTCTGTTGAATAATACCACTTTCACCCGCCACTTCTCTCTGTTGAATAATACCACTTTCACCCGCCACTTCTCTCTGTTGAATAATACTGCTAAGCCGAGAAGGGCCTGGCATGTTTCGCTACCTAATATTTACTCCTCCTACTTGCAATTTCCATCTGCTAATACTCATAATCTGGAAGAGGGTTAGTATAATACGGGCACATACATCTCTCTAATATTTCCACCTTCTCTACTTCTCACTTCACTATTCTGGTTAATATTGCTAAGCTGAGAGAGGCTTGATAATATTTCTCTGTCCATAGATACAAAAACTCGCTTCATATATCACCTCTTCTACGTATACTTTCCTCTACTGATTATTTAAAGTTCGTAAGATAAGAGAGGCTTTGTAGGTTCCTCAGGCCATACATGATTTACTCTGAAATGAAACGACTCGGAGGAAAGACAAATGAGAAGTGACGTAATGAATTAATAAGGAAACTTTGTCCCATATCTTATGTATTAGCTGACTCATCCTCCAGCGTGTGTGTGTGTGTGTGTGTGTGTGTGTGTGTGTGTGTGTGTGTGTGTGTGTGTGTGTGTGTGTGTGTGTGTGTGTGTGTGTGTGTGTGTGTTTCGACTATATCTGGCTTATTTTGGGAAGTAGTTAGGTACAAATGGAGGGCAATTTTCAAGACAATATCAAAATGGTGTGACATGACACGACTGGTGCAAGAGCTGAGAAGAAAATAAGGTCTGGGTCATCTCCAGCAGGGAAAGCTTTACACGTAATAAGGACACGAATATTGCGCAACATATTTCGGCTGAAGCATTAGATTGTCGCTCGTTTCCCTCGCTCCGACAATTAACATTTAGCCCCGCATTCTCTTTGGGTAAGGAGGCTCCCTAACACCTCTTCCTTAGCGATTTATTTCTGGATGTGGCCGGTTAATATCCATCTGTACGTTATTTATGCAGAGTATGGCGATACGGGAAGGATTTATATAACAGGATAGTCCGGTGTCAAAAGCAAATAAATCGCATAGGAAAAGGTGTTAGCGAGCTTCCTTAACTGAGGAGAAAACAATTACCAGAGTTGTTCCTACCATGAAAGGGTTGTAGTGTCAGTATTATTTATCTCAGGCTCCTATGATTCCATCTCAGCCCAGTAAAAAACATTTGTCCTTAACTGAACCAGAATCTTAGACTTGCTCCGACCACGAGAGGGTTAATAGGGGAGGGAGGGATCTTTTCTGCTCCTCTCTTTCCTTTCCTCCCTCTACCATATCTTTTCTCTCCCTTCCCTCCCTTCCTCCCCTTCTCCCCCTCTTCCATGTTCCTCTGTTTTTGCGTTCTTTCCTCCCTGCCTCCTGTCTTTCCCTCGCCAATAATTGCACTTTTACCTGTTTTTCTCTCTCTTTTTATTCTCTTGGTTTCCATACTTTTCCCTCGACTCTCTCTCTCTCTCTCTCTCTCTCTCTCTCTCTCACACACACACACACACACACACACACACACACACACACACACAAATGGCTTCAAGTGTATTTACGCCATATCGAGGAGGGCTGGAAAATGTGCACATATACCGTATTTATATTACACCCGCGTCACATAAATCCAGCACGCCAGCCTCAGGGGACACACACACACACACACACACACACACACACACACACACACACACACACACACACACACACAAAGAAGTATGGGTTACCTAATGGCTATACAAACGCCATACAGCAAAGGGTTTAATAAATTTTTTGCCAGTATGCTGAAGAGGCGAAGGGGTGGCTCGGTGTTAACGCCACCGTCTACCGATCTGAGTTTTCTCAAAGACGAGGGACTGTAGGCTTGTCTGGTAAGGAGGCTCCCTAACACCTCTTCCTTAGCGATTTATTCTTGGATTTGGCAGGTTAATATCCTTTTGGACAATATTTATGCAGATTATGGCGACATCAGAAGGATTTGTATAACTCAGAACAGACCACTAAGGTGTAATAAATAAAATAAATCGCTTAAGAGAAGGTGTTAGGAGTTTCCTCAACGGACAAGGATACGTGCCCAGGAATGGAAACTCATAAAGGCCAGTAAGGTGTAATCAGTAAAATAAATCGCTTAGGAGAAGGTGTTAGGGAGCTTCCTCAACCAACGAGAATACGGGCCCGGGAATCGAAACTCATGAAGGGCAGCATGGTGTAATAAGTATAATAAATCGCTTAGGAAAGAGTGTTAGGGAGCTTCCTCAACCGACGAGAATACGTGCCTAGGAATCGAAACTCATAAAGGCCAGGAAGGTGTAATCAGTAAAATAAATCGCTTGGGAGAAGCTGTTAGGGAAGTGAAGCCCTGGAGAACATATAAGGCAGACTGTGGCAGTATGTCCTGTCATGTGACCACCATGTTCCCACCCGGCTCATACCAAAGATATATTATACCTGAAAATTTCGATGGTGATGGCAAGAATATAATAGAAAATAGGTCCTGGGGCTGAAGGGGTTAAGTCTACATCCATACACATTTCGAAAGAGTAAAAAAAAAAAAACACTCCCACTTCAGTACTTATCCATCCATAACTTTAAATCTGCATCAATATTCATTTTTCATCCATCCATTCATGATAAAATATACAGGAAAAATGAAACCAAGATTTAAAAAAAAAATGTTTGGTGGCAACTGGAGTACACTGAGTCATGGTCTTGAAAAATGACTGCCGAAGACACCTCTATCGTGACAGGAAAATCAAACAAGATGGTGAACTACGCAGTAAAGAAAACAGAAATAACACACACACACACACACACACACACACACACACACACACACACACACACACACACACACAGGTACATATGTGGCCAACTGTACAACCCTAAGCAAAGGTTGGCCAACGTTTCTGTGCAGGCTGTGGCGATGGAGTGTGATCTCTCTATCTATCTATCTATTGCCAGACGCCACAATCCCGTAAGGGGTGGCCATTGACTTTGAGTTATTTGTTTTACGGGGAGGGGCACTAACCCTCCACCAACCCACTTGCTGACACGTAGGGAGCACGTATGGTTTGGTTATATGGTTACCACCCAGCGTTGTAAATGGTTTCTTGGCTTACAGGAAACCATTTGACTTGTCACTCAATGTAATGCCACCTGTAAAGGAAAGAAAAGCAATAAGAAGTGACAGGAATGATGGAGTGTGATGCCTGAACTATTTTTACGTGACAACAACATGAACCACACAACACAGGCATAGGAGAAGGAAGGATGCTTGCTGTCGTCTGGGAAAGGAATGAGATGTGTGGAAAGTAAGACAGAATGTGATGCCTGAACTATTTTTTCGTGACAACAACATGAAGCACACAACACAGGCGTAGGGGAAGGAGGGATGCTCGCTGTCGTGTAGGAAAGGAGTAAGATGTGTGGAAAGCAGGACAGAATGTGATGCCTGAACTATATTTACGTGACAATATAAATCACACAACACAGGCGTAGGAGAAGGAAGGAGGCTCGCTGTCGTCTGGGAAAGGAATGAGATGTGTGGAATGTAGGACAGAAGGTGGCCAGAAGCCCGTCAGGGAACTCTTGCTTTAGGCTGTACAGTACAGTGAAGTGGTCTGTGGCAAGATGCGGCCATGTAAATATCAAAGCACTAGCATGGTATAATCAGCTTGGAATATTTTGCCTAATGCCAGAGTTGCAAGCCTTCCTGAAGAGCACGGCCGAAGTTGAATCAGATATGGATGTTTGAACCGTCTTGCTGGGAATTACCTGATATACATTTTCCTTTGGCTGACGTTCGACGATTTTCAAAAGTTACCAAAAAATAGGGCACCAAAAATGTAAAATTATATCACAATTAAAGTCTGGCTGAGATTTTATTATTTCATATAGTTTATTCCAGCATACGACGGTCGAATTTCCTTAACTCATAGACACTCGCCACTAAGAAAAACGCCACCAGGTACTCTAGATACAAAGTTTATATTAAATGTGATGGTGTTGTGATATTTGAACATATTTTACGACATATCCGCATCATGGCGTCTGTGTTACTTCACAGGCCATAACTAGAGTACAACTGACCCCAGCCTGTCGGTAGCATGGGTAGGAAGGAAACAGAGAAAGGAGTTGGTTAAAGGTATGCCTATCGACCACACGTGGGTCAGAAGTCACTATATCAACCCCTCCAGTACGGTGAGGTTTTTATTCAGCTTAGGAGAGCTGTGTAGTGGTCATGAAGTTAATGACTAGTCTAATTAACCTCCGCAGCTCCGATACCTTATGCCAAATAAACATGTTTGGCGATAAGACGTATTAATAAGCTGAAAGGGTCAAGGCAAATAATGAAATAATTCTAGGTCACAATCTTCCCCTAGAACACTACCCATGACAGTCAGATATACAGCCAGGTCCCCAATATAGTGCTGGGTGAACTGGGACAAGTGGGATGTGGAGAGTGACCAAAAATGTCACCAACTCGAAAATCAAACTCAAGTCCTTCCATCTGTGAGCTGGATGTGCTAACCACTGCACCACTGACACCCCTTTCCTTATATCGATATTTCAAGATTCCTCGGATACGCAGCACTGGTCTCTGCCACTTTCTTTCTCCGCTTTCCTTCCTTATCCCTTCCATTCCTTTCCCCTTCCCTTACACATCCTCTCTCCATTCCCATTCTTCTGGCTTCTTCTTCCTGTCTCCTTCCCTTCCACTTCCTCTCTCCAATCCCTCCCTCCTTCCTCCTGTCTCCACTCCCTTTGTTTCTTCCTCCTTCCCTTCTCTTAGCCATTCTACATGACATCCTCACTCTTCCTCCTGTTCCTTCCCCTTCCCTACCTTCCCTCTCCTTATCCCCATTTCTTTCTGTCTTGCCCCTTCCCTCCCTTCTCCCATTCCCTCCTTCCTCTTCCCTCTTCTATCCCTTCTATACC
>NC_137033.1:59150149-59157649 GCF_032717465.1 Coenobita brevimanus
TCCTCCCACACTTCACACTTCCTCACCTCACACCTCTTCCTCTCACACTTCACACTCACCTCACACCTCTTCCTCTCACACTTCACACTTGCTCACCTCACACCTCTTCCTCTCACACTTCACACTTCCTCACCTCACACCTCTTCCTCTCACACTTCATACTTGCTCACCTCACAACTCTTCCTTTCACACCTAACACTTCCTCTCACACTTCACACCTCCTCACCACACACCTCATCCTCTCACACTTGACACTATCTCCTCTCACACCTCTTCCTCTCACACTTCACACCTTCTCACCTCACACCTCTTCTTCTCACACTTCCTCACCTCACACCTCTTCCTCTCACACTTCACACTTCCTCACCTCACACCTCTTCCTCTCACACTTCACACTTCCTCACCTCACACCTCTTCCTCTCACACTTCACACTTCCTCACCTCACACCTCTTCCTCTCACACTTCACACTTCCTCACCTCACACCTCTTCCTCTCACACTTCACACTTCCTCACCTCACACCTCTTCCTCTCACACTTCCTCACCTCACACCTCTTCCTCTCACACTTCACACTTCCCCACCTCACACCTCTTCCTCTCACACTTCACACTTCCTCTCACACTTCACACTTCCTCACCTCATACTTCTTCCTCTCACACTTCACACTTCCTCACCTCACACCTCTTCCTCTCACACTTCACACTTCCTCTCACACTTCACACTTCCTCATCTCACACCTCTTCCTCTCACACTTCACACTCACCTCACACCTCTTCCTCTCACACCTCACACTTCCTCACCTCACACCTCTTCCTCTCACACTTCACACTTACCTCATACCTCTTCCTCTCACACTTCACACTTCCTCACCTCACACCTCTTCCTCTCACACTTCACACTTCCTCTCACACTTCACAACGTCTTTTCATCAAGCCGCAACCTGAGGAAAAATATAAAAGCTTATATTTGCACAGGGACTTCATCCAGCCACTGTATTAACGTGGGTAGGTTTGCTCACCAAGTCATATTCGCCTTCTGCTCTCTCTCTCTCTCTCTCTCTCTCTCTCTCTCTCAGCAGTCCTAACTTGGAGAAAGACTCAGGTATACCAATTAGCAGTAACCTCAAGTTCTCCAAGCAATGAACTGAATCATGAAAAAAAAACACAGAGACATCTGTGTTATATAAAGAGACAGTTTAGCCACAGAAACAGGGCTATAGTTCTCTGTCTACAGTTCTCTTGTATGACCTCAACCAGAATATGGTACCAGTCACCAAGAAGTGCCATGGAAAGGATATAGAGCCGTAACACTGCCTTTTTCTGCCAATGACCTACGTGAAATAAGCAACAAAAGGCCGAACATCTGGGTCAAGTTCAGGTGGAAGGAGTATAGGCAACGTGGCTGGTGGAAGCAAAGGTGACAGATAGGTTAGCACCACTGGAAGGCCACTCCCTAACACCTCTTCCTTAGCTATTTACTTTCGGATTTGCATGGTTAATATAATTCTGTATGTCATTTATACAGACTAGGACGATACTTGAATGACATAAACAACACGCAAGAGGGAGGCAAATTGTAACAAGCAAAATAAATCGCTTAGTAAGAGATGTCAGGGAGCTTCAGAACACCAAGTGCGGGCCACCTGTACCTGGGTTCACCGGTACGGGTCAGCCTCCACACCTTGCAGTGATCCTCAGACGTAATATAAACCCTGTCACTAAACCCATCAAGCCAGCATAAACCCCGTGACGTAATATAAACCCATCAAGCCAGCATAAACCCCGTGACTTAATATAAACCCATCAAGCCAGCATAAACCCCGTGACGTAATATAAACCCATCAAGCCAGCATAAACCCCGTGACGTAATATAAACCCATCAAGCCAGCATAAACCCCGTGACGTAATATAAACCCATCAAGCCAGCATAAACCCCGTGACGTAATATAAACCCATCAAGCCAGCATAAACCCCGTGACGTAATATAAACCCATCAAGCCAGCATAAACCCCGTGACGTAATATAAACCCATCAAGCCAGCATAAACCCCGTGACATAATATAAACCCATCAAGCCAGCATAAACCCCGTGACGTAATAGAAACCCATCAAGCCAGCATAAACCCCGTGACGTAATATAAACCCATCAAGCCAGCATAAACCCCGTGACGTAATATAAACCCATCAAGCCAGCATAAACCCCGTGACGTAATATAAACCCATCAAGCCAGCATAAACCCCGTGACGTAATATAAACCCATCAAGCCAGCATAAACCCCGTGACGTAATATAAACCCATCAAGCCAGCATAAACCCCGTGACGTAATATAAACCCATCAAGCCAGCATAAACCTCGTGATGGAATTCCTTGGTTCATTCTCACTTCCTCAAGAAAATCACATTCATCTCAGGAGACAGTTTTCGCCTTGAGCACTTTGCTGTGACCTTCCCTGACGCCTTGACCTACTGGACGTCTTTCTTGACTTGAACTGCGTCGTCTGGTGGTGGCCTGCGTCGATAAATACGTCTGTGTCGATAAATACGTCTGCGTCGGTAAATACGTCTGTGTCGATAAATACGTCTGTGTCGGTAAATACGTCTGTGTCGGTAAATACGTCTGCGTCGATAAATACGTCTGTGTCGATAAATACGTCTGTGTCGATAAATACGTCTGTGTCGATAAATACGTCTGTGTCGATAAATACGTCTGCGTCGATAAATACGTCTGTGTCGATAAATACGTCTGTGTCGATAAATACGTCTGTGTCGATAAATACGTCTGTGTCGATAAATACGTCTGCGTCGGTAAATACGTCTGTGTCGATAAATACGTCTGTGTCGATAAATACGTCTGTGTCGATAAATACGTCTGTGTCGATAAATACGTCTCTGTCGATAAATACGTCTGTGTCGGTAAATACGTCTGTGTCGATAAATACGTCTGTGTCGGTAAATACGTCCTGGTGGTGAAGGGGTTAAGGTGGGACTGCCCCTACACTGCCACTCTGCTGAGATGTTGCAGCTGACGCCACTACAAACACTACTGTCTCTTGTAACAAAATACTGTAACACCACTTCACATATGCCAGTCACCGCCTCAACCAAGCATCATCATCATCATCATCACCATCATCATTATCATCATCATCATCATCATCATCATCATCATTCACGCCTAAAAAGATGGGATGAGGCAGAATTTAGAACCACACGAAAACGCTAAAAGGGAGAATTATCAAAGGCGTGGCCAGTGAAATAGGCTACATAATTAATTCTATAATCGTTCAAGCCTTTGGAATCCTTAATTTAGTCCAGAACTGATTTAATTATTCATTTATCTGTCTATCCACCACCACATATCTATCAGTCCATCCACCTGTCTATCCATCTATCAACTATCAATTTATTGATCTATCCATCCATCTGTCTCTCTATATACCATTCAGTCCATCTGTCTATCTATCTGTCTATCTATCTACCCAGCTATACAACCATCCATCCACCCATCTATCTACCCATCTAAACATCCAACCATCCATCCACCCATCTATCTACCCATCTAAACATCCAACCATCCATCCACCAATCTATCTACCCATCTAAACATCCGTCCATCCATCCACCCATCTATCTACCCATCTAAACATCCGTCCATCCATCCATCCATCTATCTATCTATACTTATTCATCCATCCATGTACCTAACCTTCTAGCTTTCTATCCATCAATTATCTGTCTACCATCCAGTCCCTTAATGCACCATCAGGAGAGTTGGGGTCAGAGGTCAGGCTACATACTCTAGATATTCAAGACAAAAGTGACCAGTTGCTCTACCCTGAGTAGTATTAAGTGAGCAATTAACCCCAACCAACCCTCGGACTTAATCTTTCATGAGCCACAGGGGACTGGGGCGTCGTGACCCACTAGACCACCACCAAAATGACCCGTACAAGTAATAAACACGTCAACCATGGCTTCTGTGGCACTATTTGCAAAGCCACAACAAATTTCAGTAGTCCACGTGCTGGTGCAAATCAGCCATCAATGCTGGCTAGATTTTAGGACTGAAACAATAGCCCAGGCGATATACAGCCCACAAATAGCCCAAACAATAGCCCAGGCGATATATAGTCCCCCAAAATAGCCCAAACAATAGCCCAGGCGATATATACCCCTCCAAAATAGCCCAAACAATAGCCCAGGCGATATATAGCCCCCCCAAATAGCCCAAACAATAGCCCAGGCGATATATAGCCCCCCAAAATAGCCCAAACAATAGCCCAGGCGATATATAGCCCCCAAAATAGCCCAAACAATAGCCCAGACGATCTATAGCCCAGTGAGGCGCAGGAAACAATCTCTCTCCTAAGGACTACGTCACTAGATGAATGATGTCATCTGACTTGGTTTGTCTCTTTTCCTTGCCTTCTTCCCTTGGTCTTCTCTCTCTCTCTCTCTCTCTCTCTCTCACACACACACACACACACACACACACACACACACACACACACACACACACACACACACACACACACACCAAAGAGCAGTCACAAGTCAATCAAGGGAAAAGGTAGAGCGATTGAGAGAGAGAGAGAGAGAGAGAGAGAGAGAGAGAGAGAGAATTTATATAGACACATGCATAGACAGACTGATGATAGATATTGATTGGCAGATACATGCATAGAAAGATGGATAGATAGAAGATAGATAGGTAGATATATGCATAGACACAGATAGAGAGAGAGATAGATAGACAGGTAGATAGATACAGATAGATAGGTCGATATATGGATAGACACAGATAGATAGATAGATAGATAGACAGGTAGATAGATACAGATAATCTCGGCCAAGTCAAGGTGGACAGACGATAGATTTTCAAGATTTTTCTCGCCGTCAGTAAAGCTAATAAAACCCTATATAATTAACACCCCTTTACCTGCACCTGGCTGACCCATTTAATTTACCCTATATAATTAACACACCTTTACCTGCACCTGGCTGACCCATTTAATTTACCCTATATAATTAACACACCTTTACCTGCACCTGGCTGACCCATTTAATTTACCCTATATAATTAACACACCTTTACCTGCACCTGGCTGACCCATTTAATTTACCCTATATAATTAACACACCTTTACCTGCACCTGGCTGACCCATTTAATTTACCCTATATAATTAACACACCTTTACCTGCACCTGGCTGACCCATTTAATTTACCCTATATAATTAACACACCTTTACCTGCACCTGGCTGACCCATTTAATTTACCCTATATAATTAACACACCTTTACCTGCACCTGGCTGACCCATTTAATTTACCCTATATAATTAACACACCTTTACCTGCACCTGGCTCACCCATTTAATTTACCCTATATAATTAACACACCTTTACCTGCACCTGGCTCACCCATTTAATTTACCCTATATAATTAACACACCTTTACCTGCACCTGGCTCACCCATTTAATTTACCCTATATAATTAACACACCTTTACCTACACCTGGCTGACCCATTTAATTTACCCTATATAATTAACACCCCTTTACCTGCACCTGGCTCACCCATTTAATTTACCCTATATAATTAACACCCCTTTACCTGCACCTGGCTGACCCATTTAATTTACCCTATATAATTAACACACCTTTACCTGCACCTGGCTGACCCATTTAATTTACCCTATATAATTAACACACCTTTACCTGCACCTGGCTCACCCATTTAATTTACCCTATATAATTAACACACCTTTACCTGCACCTGGCTGACCCATTTAATTTACCCTATATAATTAACACACCTTTACCTGCACCTGGCTCACCCATTTAATTTACCCTATATAATTAACACCCCTTTACCTCCACCTGGCTGACCCATTTAATTTACCCTATATAATTAACACACCTTTACCTGCACCTGGCTCAACCATTTAATTTACCCTATTTACCCTATATAATTAACACACCTTTACCTGCACCTGGCTGACCCATTTAATTTACCCTATATAATTAACACACCTTTACCTGCACCTGGCTGACCCATTTAATTTACCCTATATAATTAACACACCTTTACCTGCACCTGGCTCACCCATTTAATTTACCCTATATAATTAACACACCTTTACCTGCACCTGGCTGACCCATTTAATTTACCCTATATAATTAACACACCTTTACCTGCACCTGGCTCACTCATTTAAATTACCTTATTTACCCTATATAATTAACACACCTTTACCTGCACCTGGCTCACCCATTCTTAAACCTTCTTAGTGTTTGTGTTGCCTGTGGCCTTGTTCACCACCAGTACAAATAGGGACCTGGATGTGCATTGGACGGTTGCCTGGCATTACATAGGGGCGACTTGTGACTTGGTAAAATACACTGTTTGCTTCAATGACCTCCTTGTTAGCGATACACAGTAAGCTTAAACCATTTTCTTCTTATCTTCTTCTTCTCCTCCTCCTCCTCCTCCTCCTCTTCTTCCTTCTTCTCCTCCTCTTCCTCTTCTTCTTCTTCTTCTTCCTCCTCCTCCTCCTCTGGAATCTCATCTCGCGGTTCATTTTCAAACGAATGAGAAAGAAATTACGTGATACATTGCAAACTTCGTCAGTACCCCCGAGTCTCTCTGTCTGTCTGTCTGTCTGTCTGTCTGTCTTTCTCTCTCTCTCTCTCTCTGTCTCCTTCTCTCTCTCTCTCTCTCTCTCTCTCTCTCTCTCTCTCTCTCTCTCTCTCTCTCTCTCTCTCTCTCTCTCTCTCTCTCTCAAACACTGTAATTGTGTGGAAGAGTTTTTGGAGGATAAGAAATTGAGTTAGTATGGAAGAGCAAATATCTGGCCTTTCTTCATCTTTCCTCTCTCTCTCTCTCTCTCTCTCTCTCTCTCTCTCTCTCATATGACATTAAACAATATATGAAAGAATGATTCACACTGAGTAATAAATTATACGACGGTATTGCGAACAAAGAGGAAGACTAATTTAATAAACAGAGAGAGAGAGAGAGAGAGAGAGTCGGTCAGCAGTGACAGGCTGAAGCAAGACATCTGTTTCTCTAATAATAATAATAAAAAAAGTCTTCAGAATTATATACAAAAATGTGTGGATTCTAAGACCTGTATTCTCGTCGGGTATGGAAGCTCCCTAACACCTTTTCCTAAGCGAATTATTTTGTTCATTATGCTTTATCGTCCTCCTCTGTGTTACATAAATCATTCTAATATTGCCATACCCTGCACGGATAAAATACAATAGGCTATTAACCAGCCGTATCCAAAAAATAAATAGCTACGAAAGAGGTGTTTAGGGAGCTTCCTTAACCGATGAGAATACGAGCCAAAGAGTAACAAGAAGTAGCATCAGAGAGTGCAACACCCGCGCCACCAACTGGCCTAAGGGCCGAATATTTGACTCTACCCTTTGAACATGACCTTCGACACACTACTCTCACAACAGCATCAGGTCACTGCGGACTAACCCTCAACC
>NC_137033.1:59165149-59202649 GCF_032717465.1 Coenobita brevimanus
TCATGTAGTAACTTTTTCACTTCCATGCTCACTTCCCTGTTTCTTATCACTGCTTTCAAAGAACCGGCAACCTTTCTTCCCTGCTGTACCCCTTCAAGCACTTCACCCTCCAAACCTCCATCCTCACTCATCACACTACCCAAGTACTTAAAGGTATTCACATTTTCCAATTCCTCACCATCCAACCTCGCTGTACATTCACTAACTTCACCTCTCTCAAAGACCATCACTTTACTCTTCCCTACATTCACCTTTAGATTCCGTTTCTTACACACTCTCCCAAACTCATCCACCAAGCCTTGCAGCTCCCCTTCGTCTTCACTCAACAACACAGTATCATCTGCAAACAACAGTACAGGGAGTTTCCAAACACTATGCTCTCTCACCAGGGCCACTCCAACATCAATATAGTTAAACATGCAAACTTTGTGAAAACTAGACCGTGTGTTTCAGTGACGCAGGAGGCAAGTGTGTGTGTGTGTATGTGTGTGTGTGTGTGTGTGTGTGTGTGTGTGTGTGTGTGTGTGTGTGTGTGTGTGTGTGTGTGTGTGTGTGTGTGTGTGTGTGTGTGTGTGTGTGTGATCAGTTATTCAGACTATAAATTGTCACTCTAGTTCAGTCTCATAAAAACCTACACTATCACACATTTATCTCTCTCTCTCTCTCTCTCTCTCTCTCACATAAATTCCATCCCCGTCTATCATCATTCTTTTCTCTCTCCCTCTTCACCTGTCCACTTCATCCCCCTTCACACTCGAAGGACTTTTAGCAGTTTTACCTTTGATCTCTCTCTCTCTCTCTCTCTCTCTCTCTCTCTCTCTCTCTCTCTCTCTCTCTCTCTCTCTCTCTCTCAGGTATAATGATCCCTACCTTTTTATCATATTCTTTCAACTAACAAATGTTTTATTCAGCGTGGGAGAAAAATATAAGTCATAAGTGAATTTAAGACCTCTCTCTCTCTCTCTCTCTCTCTCTCTCTCATCTGATGGAACTGGACCACCTGCACATCTTAAACACTATGCTCCGGTTGCATGAAATTCGGAGAGCTTAAGTTATGAGGTAGGACTGCGTCTCCTTGGTTACTAGTGAAATTAATCATCCCGTCTGACTACACCTGGCCATCAACTGAACTATATCTATCTATAACCCGACGCCCTAATCCCGCAGAGGGTGGCCGCAGACAAAACGCCTCCAAGTCGCTCTGTCACCCACCATTTGATTGCCCTCCCCCCAGCTCACTCCCCCCTCCCTCATATACCCCTCAACTCCATCCCTCCACCTCATCCTCGGTCTCCCCCTCCCTCTCCCTCTCCTTTTGCCAAGTGTAAATTAACGCACTATAGTATTAATCTCTAGGTAAATAAAATCGTATTGTCTGAACCGGGATACACAAACACACTTACGAACAATTCCTGTCGTAAGTCTGTTAAGTGTAGTACAGGCAAGGATTTTCAGTATATATATAAAAATACCAACAGCTATACTCCTCTTACTCTAACCTGGCCTAAAACTGCCATCTCTCCATCCTTAATGCTGAGTCGTAGCAGGAGAATAACACTTGAATATAATGCTAGTCACGATGAAGTGCCATAGAAAGGATGTACAGCCTCAGCATTGTCTTCTACCACTGAGCTACGTGAAATAAGCTGCAGAAGGACGAAAATCTGGGCCAAGTTAGAGTAAAAGGAGTATAGTTTATCACAACAGATATGGTGGATTATTTCTCCCAGTGCATCAACCTTCACCTCATACAAGTCCATGTTTAGTTAGAGCAGAAGGTGGATTTGAATATACTCCTTTTAATCTAACTTGGCCTAAAACTGCCATCTCTTCATATTGAGTTCTGAGTTATAACAAGAGATTAACACTAAAATATGATGCTAGTCACGAAGAATATCCATAGAGAGGATGTAGAGCCACAGAACTGCCCTTTACTTGGCCTAAAGCTGCCATCTCTCCATACTGAGTTCTGAGTTATAACAAGAGATTGGCAATAATATATGATGCTAGTCACGAAGAAGTTGTATGGATAGGATGTAGAGCCACAGAACTTCATATGGTGTTCTGAGTTATAAAAAAAGATTAGCAAAATATATATATATATATATATATATATATATATATATATATATATATTTATATATATATATATATATATATATATATATATAATGCTAGTCACGAAGAAGTTCTATGGAGAGGATGTAAAGCCACAGAACTCCATACTGAGTTCTCAGTTATAACAAGAGCTTAGCACCAAAAAATGATGCTAGTCACGAAGAAGTTGTATGGATAGGATGCAGAGCCACAGAACTGCCCTTTACTTGGCCTAAAACTGCCATCTCTCCATACTGAGTTCCGAGATATAACAAGAGATTGGCAATAAAAATATAATGCTAGTCACGAAGAAGTTCTATGGAGAGAATGAAAAGCCACAGAACTTCATATGGTGTTCTGAGTTATAAAAAAAAATTAACAAAAAAGAATATATATATGATGCTAGTCACGAAGAAGTTCAATGGATAGGATGCAGAGCCCCAGACCTGTCTTTTGCTGGGCCAGATCTAGGTGACATCAGGTGCAAGGGGACGAACACACGGGGTAAGTTAGAGTACAAACAGCACAGCCACCTTAAAGACTCCTTCCTGTCTCATAACTAAGGCTCACTGAATGTCACGTCACCACGACTTTGTATTAATATTGTGCCAGTGACCCAGTTCCGTCAGGTGAAGACAAATTAATTATAGCGCTACAATCCGTCACCAAAGCCAGTGCTATCATCGTACCTTTGACGCCTTTTGTGTTAATTATGTTTAAGCTTCAAACAGCAGTAAATCACAAAGGCCTAATTAGAGGACGCACAGGACATGACCCTCATTAACAAGGGAGGCTTAACCAGGTCACCTCTAGTAGAAATCATCACTAACTATATATAGAACACTTATCACCTATTAACGTCAATTAATTACTCGATGCTAATGATATGCTAATGTATCAGCAGGTTGGAACACCACGGCTGACCACCAATATGTACCAGCTTAGGCGTGACTCCACTAAGTTCCAGGCAGGACATCAATTTATGTAATGTTCCCGCTGGTTGCAAATCACTAATTCCCAGCTGGCACTCCCGAATGTCTCTCCCTGCAACAGATGGCGGGAATCGGTGTAGATCCTGTATTAGAGGAACGGTAGCGTGTGCAGGTGACAGAAACTGGAGCAGGTTGTGTGTGTGTGTTTTTTTATCCCTCTTTATTCGCCACAGAAAGATACAACTGCGACAAGAGAGAGTTCAGAGCAGTACGTCTCTCCTTTACCAGAGCTGAAAGTAATCTCCTACAGCTGCCTGGCCTCCCACTGGGAGTGGCCTGAAATGAGCAGTTTCTTAGAGGTGTCATATGCCACAGACAACTGGGATTTGTGCATGAGTAGAAGTAAGTTACAACTGTACCATGTACATTATACACCTCAATAAAGTAATATTAATTACATTAAAGTATACCAACCGGGTATATGTGTTTCCCCAAGACTTAACATATATATTATTCATATTCGTCTATCGCCTTCCCTTACCCTCGTGTGTACGTCCAAAAGTGCTGACTTTGGCAGGTCTGGGACTCATCTCATTCCCACACCACGCTTACACTGAAGTGGCATTTGGATCTTCATCTCAACACTACAACACATTTTCTCTAAATATGAATAAACACAATGTGTATAGTAGCGAAAGACCTAATTCTAATGTGGAAATGATGTCGGCACCAGAACACTAATGATATGGTAATGATATGCTAATGATGTGCTAATGATATGCTGATATGCTAATGATATGCTAATGATATGCTGATATGGTAATGATATGCTAATGATATGCTCAATGCCATCAATCAACCGTAGTAATGCTAATCATGCTGCCCGGTAAGCATAGGTATTATTTTCCCGGACTGAGGCCAGCTTGAGAGGGTGATGTGTAGTGGTAATGTGTAGTGAGGTGATATAGTGTAGTGGGTGATGTGTAGTGGTAATGTGTAGTGAGGTGATATAGTGTAGTGGGTGATGTGTAGTGGTAATGTGTAGTGAGGTGATATAGTGTAGTGGGTGATGTGTAGTGGTAATGTGTAGTGAGGTGATATAGTGTAGTGGGTGATGTGTAGTGGTAATGTGTAGTGAGGTGATATAGTGTAGTGGGTGATGTGTAGTGGTAATGTGTAGTGAGGTGATATAGTGTAGTGGGTGATGTGTAGTGGTAATGTGTAGTGAGGTGATATAGTGTAGTGGGTGATGTGTAGTGGTAATGTGTAGTGAGGTGATATAGTGTAGTGGCAATGACTTAATTGTGTCAATAACAACAAGTGTTTACTGTACTGCCACACCCTCCAACACACACCACTAAACTACACACAGATATTTGGTTTATAGAGTTGCGTGGCAGTAATTAGCTGGGATTAGCAGAAGAAGAGAGGCAGGGCCAGCACCGCTGAATGTCTCCCCCCTCACTTCTAAAACCACACGGAGAGAGAGAGAGAGAGAGAGAGAGAGAGAGAGAGAGAGAGATTTAATGTATTTCTGAATATTTCGTTCTTACTGAATAAAAGACTGAGTTGGTTATATTAAGTGTGTAGCAGCAAATGAAGAGAACGCGAGGTGGATTAATACAGGTACTACTACTAGTACTACAAATAATAATAATAATAATAATAATAATAATAATAACAACAGGAGTGACCAAACCACACAAATAAAGCGTCACACAACACTGTACACAACCGCATCACGAAATTCTCTCTCTCTCTCTCTCTCTCTCTCTCCGATTGCTGCATTTTACAGGCAGCAAAATAAACACAACAAAGTCTGCCAATCACCAGTGCCCTCAACACTCCTCTTCGATTTAGTTTATACCCATTTTTTGTTGTGGGTTTGTAGGTATTTTGTTATCTTTATTTTTATTTATTTATTTAAGGGAAAGAAGGCATGGTTATTATTATTATTTAGGTATGATTTAGACGTGGGAAATAATTTAAACACTCATGCACACTCACATTCTCTCTCTCTCTCTCTCTCTCTCTCTCTCTCTCTCTCTCTCTCTCTTATTAATGTCTTCCTTTCCGGGAGAGGGTAAGATTACTAAGCAAATCCCAAGGAAGGGAGAGAGGATGTGTACGGTAAGTAAGAGGGAGAGAGGAAGGGAAGGAAGATGGAGGGTGGAGAGGGAGGAAGAGGTTAATGAAAGAGAGAGAGAGAGAGAGAGAGAGAGAGAGAGAGAGAGAGAGAGAATACCCACTGACGTACCAAAATGTGAGAGGAAATCAGTGAGAGAAAGAGAGGTGCCTACTGTTGCCTCAAAATCAATATATTACGCAGAAAATTGCCCAAAATTGCAAGCGAGTTATTACATAGCTAAATATCCTCCCACGTTAATTACCTCTCTCTCTCTCTCTTCCACACACACACACACACACACACACACACACACACACACACACACACACACACATACACACACACACACACACACGAACACACAAGAATACACAAGAACACACCCCAATGCATCCCCCCATCCCACAAGCGTCCTTCCTCCCGCCTCTCCCCCACCTCCACTCCCTCTAACATTCCGTCAATCAGGATGTGTCTGCACAGGAATGGGCCAAATCCACCAGGACTCCAAATCCACCTGGACTCCAAATCCACCAGGACTCCAAATCCACCCCGGACGCCAAATCCACCCGGACTCCAAATCCACCTGGACTCCAAATCCACCAGGACTCCAAATCCACCCCGGACTCCAAATCCACCTGGACTCCAAATCCACCCGGACTCCAAATCCACCCGGACTCCAAATCCACCCGGACTTCAAATCCACCGCGGACTCCAAATCCATCCGGACTCCAAATCCACCCGGACTCCAAATCCACCGCGGACTCAAATCTTCGTTAACTGCCACGTAGCAATTCAACAAGGCAGATATTCATTCCCTGACCTAACCTAACCTACCCTGACCTAAGGCGTGGTAATTTAGCCTAACGTAACCTAAACTGATTCTCTAAGTTAGCCTAACCTTCCCTAACTTAGCTATTTCCAACTCTAACCTATCCTGCCCTACCCTACCTAACCCTAGCCAAACCTAACTCACCCTACCCTACCCTAACGTCATTTACCCTCAACTAACCTAAACCATCCTAACTTAACCTAACTTACGCCAAATCTAAACCATCCTAACTTAACCTAACTTACGCCAAATCTAAACCATCCTAACTTAACCTAACTTACGCCAAATCTAAACCATCCTAACTTAACCTAACTTACGCCAAATCTAAACCATCCTAACTTAATCTAACTTACGCCAAATCTAAACCATCCTAACTTAACCTAACTTACGCCAAATCTAAACCATCCTAACTTAACCTAACTTACGCCAAATCTAAACCGTCCTAACTTAACCTACCTTAAGCCAAATCTAAACCATCCTAACTTAACCTAACTTACGCCAAATCTAAACCATCCTAACTTAACCTAACTTACGCCAAATCTAAACCATCCTAACTTAACCTAACTTACGCCAAATCTAAACCATCCTAACTTAACCTAACTTACGCCAAATCTAAACCATCCTAACTTAACCAAACTTACGCCGACTCTAAACCATCCTAACTTAACCTAACTTACGCCAAATCTAAACCATCCTAACTTAACCTAACTTACGCCAAATCTAAACCATCCTAACTTAACCTAACTTACGCCGATGCAGCCACGTCTTAGGAACTCCGGTGAGGGACAGACAGCAGTTCATCAGAGGGGGTCGTTCCTGCCTTGACCTGGCGTAGGGAAGCCTCACGTCAGCACACAAACCAGGTCAGCAAATACCGTCAGCACGTCAGGAGGCAATGTCAGGAGGGGGAGTGGATTGCTGCTGAAGGCTTGATGACATTTTGTAAGTGAATTAAATTGGTTGCTGAGATCAACTGGATATCCTTGACAGACAGACTGAGGGAGACTTTGTGGCTGCATAATATTGTCAAAAATACTGAACATTAAGAGGCTATGAGATGTGTGTGTGTGTGTGTGTGTGTGTGTGTGTGTAACAATTCATGCATGGCGTGGATTGCGTGCAACACGAAAATGGCTTGTGAATTCCACCCCCCCCCCCTCCGCATATCTCAGGTACAAAACAGTCATTATGGTGGTAAACTGCAGTGTTGTTATTTGTGCCGGTCAGTACAGAGCACAGTGGCCAGGCAGGGTCATGGCAGCCTACACAATGCTGTAATATCACAATACAAGAATACAGATCTAGACCACATTTATAATACTAAAAAAAAGACATAAATTCGTAGGTTCTTACTGGTATTACTTCTGGGAAGGGGGAGAACTACGGGATTAGCACTGCAAGCTTCTACACGGTCGAGGTTTGTATTATTATTATCATCATCATCATCATCATGATTAGTTTTCCCGCCAAAGGAGGATACACTTTAGCCACAAACAGCAACACGGGATGATGGTCTACCGCACGAATAACACATCAAAATCTGTGCAACGAAATATTTTGCACACTGGCTGCGTGCATGGCCGCAAACAGTAAAAATTCTTAAAATCCAGTGATTTGTGTATTGCCAATCGATAGGCGGGCACAGAGAACGGATTGAACAGTGGAACAAAGTACGTCTAATGCAGCTGCAAACTCAACCTGCTCCTGAACACCTCGACGAAAGAAGCCACACCCACCTATACACTCTCCACGGCACCCACTTCAAACCCTAAACCCCTTCTTCGTCACTGCACAAGCAATGTTAGTGAAACCTACGCAAGCAATGTAAGTGAAACCTGGCAGTCCGTGACCGTAGAGTTTGTGCAGTTATGGTGAGCCTGAACCCCTCTGTCATTACGCATGCAATGACACTGAAACCTGAAGTACGTGACCATAGAGTTTTATCAATCATGGTGACAGTTTTTTAAAAGTTACTAATAAAGTAATATTCATAGATATAATATTATCTCCTGATATAACAGATATAACTGATAATACATATTAAGAGAACAGAACAAAATAAGGGAGTAGAACACATTACCTATGCCTCCGCTTCAGTCCATCCACCCGTCTCTTTCTCTTCTTCGTCCTGATCTGCAACAGAAGCAATAACAGATTAAATGTGACATATAATACATGGCGTACTTTTATTTTCTACCATCATATCAATAGCTGGATAATATGTACCTTTCTCTTTGCCAAAACGTACACACCTCAAACAAAAACATGCATTGCAACATCCACGCTCCTGCTGCTGCCTTTTGTTTTTTTGTTTTTTTTTTTTGGGGGGAGGGTGATTTGCATTGTCACAATTTTTCTCTGCTTTTCCTTGTCACTCACATATATTTTATGAAGCCTCTTCCTTGTCAGTCACGTAGTCATACATAATTCTGGATGCTTCTCTTGTCGGTCACGCACGTGATGATAGTGACAATGGATAGCCAGAAAGCACTAAGAGAACGCATACCTCCGCCAAAAAAAAAAAAAAAAAAACTGATTTACTGGTGTAATTCCTTTCCAACCAGACCAATACTTTTACGGTCTGACATAAGCAGTTAATTCTACGGTCTTGGTCTGTCCCGCCACACAGGTTCACACAGCGCATACCTCCAGCAACGTCAATAAAATGTACAATTTCCTGCATCACATCCGGATCCACCTGCACCAAATGTTACTGATATCCGATAACCATTTTCTAGACATCTCGTACACAGGCATACAAACAGACAGACAGACACGGGTGAATACACAACCTGCTGCCACTTCCTTGGCGGGGGTAATGCAGACCAAATAAAGAGGGCAGGTGGCGGCTGGTGGCTGCGGTGGTGTGGCTGGTGGCGGGGTGAGGGGCACCAGTGTTGGCCAGGCAGGATGCTCTGGCCTTTAATCCCTGGCCTCTTACTGACATTACCTTAGCCCCTCACCCCAGGAGGGGGGGCACACCTGACAAACCTCTCTCTCTCTCTCTCTCTCTCTCTCTCTCTCCAAGAAAGTGGAGATAAACTAAGGATTCCTTTTAATTTCTCACAGCAAGATGGAATGAAGTGCTTGTGTAGTAACCAGTCACCTGCTGTGTCTCTTGTTTAATACCACATCTGATGACTTACAGATTTACTCTCTCTCTCTCTCTCTCCGCTGAATAAAATGTCTGTCGTTGGCTGGAATACAAGCGAAGACCTACCGTGAGATGGTTACTGGTGTGTGTGTGTGTGTGTGTGTGTGTGTGTGTGTGTGTGTGTGTGTGTGTGTGTGTGAAATCTCCCAGGCTCCTGTGACTTACCCTCAGCTTTGAAAGGACAGACACACAAACAGACAAACAGACAGCTAAACAGACAGACATCTTTTGGCGGCCATTACTGCACAACAATCATCATATAAATCACAATAAAAAAAATCATTACAGTAGATAAGGATATTGGAAAACTGAAATTCTATAATATAAGGTAATTCTGAAAACACGATGCCAAATACATTCATCTCATTCCCCTTACAACCTACTGGGTATGATAATGGAGAATCTATATATATATTTTTTTTTGATAAAGGAAAAAAAGGAATCATTTATATAACACAGCATCAACAGGACACTTAACACACCCAGGCTCCTACGACTCACTCCTGGTATATAAAATAATCTGGCTTTACTTCAATAAAATACTTCAGGAGATGCGACCATAGTAGGATTGGAAATAAAGTCTGTTCTATCTACCTATTGCCAGACGTCTTAATCCCGTAAGAGGTGGCCACAAACAAATCGCCTCCATGTCGCCCTGTCCCCGCCATTTCATTGCCCTGCTCATTTATCTTTCCGATTAATCCCTCCATCTCATCCTTAGCCTCCCCCTCCCTCTCCCCCCCTCCACCTCACTCTCATATACTCCTCGTTAGTCTCTCGCTTTCCATAATTACCTCTACTAACACCTTGAATTACCTTAGCATGGTCAGGCACGTGCTTTAACATTCTCGTACCAGCCAGCCTTCCTTCTGCACCTAAGGCCAATGTGTGGCTATGAAGCGGCACTAACCTCTCCATTAACCCCTGCAGTCCAACACATACTTTGCTGCTGTATTGTGGCCACCAACACAGGACTGTATGTACCCGTGGCAAACACCTCATCAGCACCGAGTTACATAGGTTGCCTTTATATTTCCCACCTATAATGCTGGTAAAACAGTTTTCTATCTATCTATGTCTATCTGTCTATCTACTCGTATCACCAGACGCCTGGACCTCAGAAGCGGTGCCCATGAACAGATCGCTTTCATGTCGCTTTGTCTTAAACCATCAAGCTACCCCACCTCCACCTCACACTATTCCCATTTATGTACTGTGCCTCTACACTAACTACAAAACAAGGATCCTAGCTCATTTCTTAAGCTATTATGGGTAGTAATACACACAACTACAGCATCCTGAATAAGCTGAGAGGTACAGCTGATATGAACAACACAGTCCATATCAAAAGCTGATAATACAGGTTTTGATGCTAAGACTCTACCTTCCTGGATAAACAGCCAGCCACAGATACCACTAACAACACAGCCAGTCCAATTCAGAAGCAGGTAAAGCAAGTTCTGATGTGGGTTATTAGAATACTCCCTTCCCATCAACTTAGCGAAAAGAATAAGGAAAAGCATTTAAAAACTCCAAACTGACTTCAAACTTGTGTAAGGGAGGAAGAAAAGGATATTGGTTTCGCATTAAACGGGAAAAAAAATCTGCTCTTTTTTCCTGTGAGTCAGAAAACTCCGGCACTACTTTCTCTGGCGCCACAATCTGCTCTTCACACGCACACTCACACGTCCGCGTAGGCTATTTCCGAACTTTTACAGTCTTTTTATATATTCTTTTTATCTTTATTTTTGCTACTTACAGACGAATTTCTCCAGTTTACAAGGCTTTCTGATCTAAGTGGTTAGGTAAAAAAGCAATAAGACCCTTTTCCCGTGTGGTACAAAACTCCTGGCACTACTTTCCCTCGCGCGCCACAATCTGGCCCCGACACGCACACCACACACATCCTCGACTTTTCCGCTGTAAAGACCTGTTCACAGTCTGGCCGGGATCGAACACCACTCCGACATAAACGGTGTGGCTGTGTAGGTCAAGGATAAATAGTGGACTAAGAACACTACATTTCTAACTGCCATACACAGCTGCTTGTACCTACAGGCGATTGATATACGAGTTTGTACAACGTAGAACCGTGGCATTAGAGGTCGTATTCTCGTCGGTTAAGCAAGCTCCCTAACACCTTTTCCTTACTGATTCTTTTTTTTTTTTTTCAAAGTCTGGTTAACATCTTTTTATACGTTATTTATGCAGAGTATTGGCTATATTGGATGGCTTTTCTCGTATGTAACAGAAAAGGACAGTAAGGTGTAATGAGCAAAGTAAATCGCTTAAGAAAAGGGTGTTAGGGAGCTTCCTCAGCCAAGAATACGGGCCTCGGAGTCACTATAAGGGGCACTGTATACCTGACACTAATTACACCAAGCTACCGTCAATTCCCGCAATGCAGAGACGAATATTATAGGCTAATCGTTTGACTCTAACTTAGCCTAAAATTGCCATCTCCAGATCTTGTATGTTGTGTTTTAAGATTAATACTAGTAAATTATGCTAGTCATGAAGAAGTGCTGTGACAACAATGTAAAGCCGTAGTATTGTCTCTGCCACTGAGCTACATGAAACAGGCTACAGACGGACGAAAATCTGGGCCAAGTTAAGGTGCAATGAGTATACCCACTAACCCTCATGCCACACTGCTTGCAGCTAATGTGGCTGACGTACTCTCGTTGGATAGGTAAACTCCCTAACACCTCTTCCTTAACGATTTATTTTCCAAAGTGCCCATTAGTATCCTCTTTTTTTTTTTTTTTTGTATATTTTTAATGGCGACACCGAGTGCATGGATATGACACAAGAATATAGTAACAGGACAGAATCAGAAATAAACCGGTAAGGAACGGATGTTGGTAAGTTTCCTAACAGCACGAGAATACCGTCCTTAGACTCGTATTCTCGTCGGGTAAGGAAGTTCCCCAAAGCCTCTTCCTTAGCGATTTATTAAGGTGACCAACCGTCTTCATAAAAGGAAGTGATGCTCGCTGAGTGGCCTGCTTCAAGAAGAACGCTCAGTGAGTGGCCTGTTTACATCCAAAAGGGGAGAAAGGGTCACATGGCTTCTGAATTTTACCTAGACTTCTCTTAACTGTGCAGCCTTGAGAATTTCAGAGGCAGGAAAGGTAAAATGATCTTTTAGACTCTGCAGGGACAATATCACTCTTGCATTACGTTCTGAGCGCTGCCAGACTAAGGAAATAAGTGAGAAATGAAGAGGACTGT
The DNA here is from genome assembly GCF_032717465.1 of Coenobita brevimanus. Taxonomy (NCBI): domain Eukaryota; kingdom Metazoa; phylum Arthropoda; class Malacostraca; order Decapoda; family Coenobitidae; genus Coenobita; species Coenobita brevimanus. Next base: position 59,177,524 of record NC_137033.1, read on the forward strand.
ACCATACGGCAAGAGGCGAGCCCAAAAATAAGAAATAAGAGAACAGCAAGTAACGACTCTCCCCCTCGTCCATTTTGCCTGCCCTAAACGAAATGTAATCGTCTCTAAGATGCAGGGAAAAGACATCTTAGGTCTGCAGGGGGTTAGGTCTCTTCAACTGAGGGGTGAAAGTAAGAACAGATAAGAGAAACCAGATAAACATAAGGGGAGAAACCAGATAAACACAAGGGGAGAAACCAGATAAACATTACAGGAGAAACCAGATAAACACAAGGGGAGAAACCAGATAAACACAAGGGGAGAAACCAGATAAACATAAGGGGAGAAACCAGATAAACATAAGGGAAGAAACCAGATAAACATAAGGGGAGAAACCAGATAAACATAAGGGGAGAAACCAGATAAACATAAGGGGAGAAACCAGATAAACACAAGGGGAGAAACCAGATAAACATAAGGGGAGAAACCAGATAAACATAAGGGAAGAAACCAGATAAATATAAGGGAAGAAACCAGATAAACATAAGGGGAGAAACCAGATAAACATAAGGGGAGAAACCAGATAAACATGAGGGGAGAAACCAGATAAACATAAGGGGAGAAACCAGATAAACACAAGGGAAGAAACCAGATAAACACAAGGGGAGAAATCAGATAAACAACAAGGTCCAAGCTTCTCTTCCATACGTCAGAGTTGGTATCACAGTACTATCATCCAGCGACTTATTACGTCCATGCTCACTTCCCTGTTTCCTATCACTGCTTTCAAAGACCCATTAACCTTCCTTCCCTGTTGTACTCTCAGACACTTGACTTAGTTCCGTGATTCTGAGTTTTGATCAACTGCTCTAACAAAAACAAACAAACAAACAAAAAAGTCATTCCCCTGCCTGGCCCTCTATCTCTCACCAAATTTAATGGAAATGGGATAAAAACTGTTACATATATTTTACTAAAACACTAAAACACACACACACATATACCGTATGTATATATACATATCCATATTCATACATACATACATACTGTACATATATATATATATATATATATATATATATATATATATATATATATATATATATATACACACACACACACACACACACACTCACACACACACCGATCAAAACATAACACTCTTTCTCGCTTCGAGGGTGCAGGAGTAATGAAATCGGCTGGAAGCGGCAAGAATAAGATTTTAAAAAGTCATTTCCTCTACCCTGGGGCAACGCCTTAGCTCTTCGGGGATACCTGGCGTAAAACCAAATTATTATTATTTTTATTATTTCATGCAAATGCAAGGGATGCCGGCAGCAGCATGTTACCTTGTCTGTGTAACGTTCAGGTGTGGGGAAAGTTATCACCGTCTGAAACTTATGAACAACTTTCACACTTATGCTCCCCTCCCCCTCTTTCCCTCTCTCTCGGCTGCTTTTCTTTCACCTTCACACTTTCCTTCATTCTTTGTCTCCAATAACCCAACTCCTTCGTCCACGGTCTCTCCCTGTGTCCTCCCGATCTCTCCATATTACCTAACTCTTCCAACTTTCTTCCACCTCTTTTACCCAGGTCCCTCCACTTCCTGCCTCACTCTTTCTTCCTTCCTTCTCGCCTAACTCCTGCCTCTTTCCTCCACTGTCTCTCCATCCCTCCAGACCCTCTGGCTCTCCTTTGGTGGCTGCATCTTCCCTCCACCCCTCCCCTCCAGCCCCTCCACTTCCCGGCCAAGTTTATGAGAGAAGGAGCAAAGTAAGAGCAGTAATTGAGTTCCGCCTGGGAAAGACCCGGACCACAGTGGCTGATGGCACCTCTCTCTCTCTCTCTCTCTCTCTCTCTCTCTCCACTACCACCATCAATCTCTCACCTCCTCCCACCCCAGTCTCCTCCCCCTCCAGGCCAGCTCACGTGAACCACCTGTCATTTGGGTATATTTTTTACCCATAAAGTCGGTCGGGTATTCTGGGTAAACAATATCTATTATATGGCCAGGTAGTCAGCGAGATGTGATGTAGTGGTTCAGCCCCTTAACACCTGAACTGCCATGAAGTCTTTGGTTTACTCCTGTTATTAGCAGATTATTTTTCATGGCTTTGGAGAGGCCTGGTGTACTGGATTTTTTTTTTTATGCAAAGAAGGAACCAAAGGCCAGAAGCCCAACTGTTCCCCACAAGACAAAACAAAAAACAAAATAACAAAGCCAGAAGCCCTCAAGATTGTTCCCTCCAAGACAAAATAAAAACAACATAACAAACAAGCCTGAAGCCCCCGAGACTGTTCCCTCCAAGACAAAATAAAAACAGAATAACAAGAGTTAAATTCAAGCTGTGTTCCTTTGGAGATGGCTGGACACACTGCGATGTAAAGACTGGAGGACACAGGAGGGGATACAGCCTTCATGTACCCCTTCACTACAAAGCTGTTCTCTTGTAGTGAACGAAATGGTCTGGTTACAATAAGAACACAATGAACAGAACGTCACTACATAGAAGGGTCCTCTCTCTCTCTCTCTCTCTCTCTCTCTCTCTGTAAGATGCAATTAGTGCGTTATGGTCGTCTGCCTTATCATTAACCCTCAAAGTGGCATACAACCCCCTAATTACTGAAGGTCATTTATACAACACCTGTGGTCATTAGGTAGGGTTAGCCTGCATCCCATATTACAGAACGCAGTCAGCAGGCACACAAGAAGGCCAGGTACGGTCCATCATCATCACCTGCTTCAAAAATCATCAAAAATTTGGAGTGTGTGTCCCACCTGGCGACTTACAGGATTATACACACCAGCCTGCCAGTGACATCGTTGGTGTTTAGACTGGCTGACATAAGAATAGGTTTACACAGTAGCAGCCAATGTGTGACTTTCACCAGTTGTATATACCCTTTACTATTAACAAACCTTCACTAACTAAAACCTTTACTAGAGGAAATAGTATTCATTGTTAAAAGTGTATACCATTCACTTATAAAAATATTTAATGGAGGAAATTTTTACTGCACAAAAGTGTATATCCTTTACTAATAAAAACCTTTACTGGAAGAAATTTTCATTGTAAAAAGTGTATACCATTCACTAATAAAAACCTTTACTATAGAGGAAATTTTCATTGTAAAAAAGTGTATACTCCTCACAAACAAAAATATTTACCAGGGGAAACATTCATTACAAGAACGCATATACCTTTCACTAATAAAAATCTTTACTTGAGGAAATTCTCATTGTAAAAAAAGTGTGATGTATAAAATGATCCTAATAAAGGAGTGTAATGCTTAAAGTCAGTAAGGCAGTGTGGGTAAAGGTGTATTTAATGGCTATCCAATCAACGAGGCATGGTCCACTGGCTCCTTTCCCTTAACACATCCTCACTGGAAACTTAATCCAGGTGTTACAGGAGAGTGGCTTTAATGTATCCTCTCTCTCTCTCTCTCTCTCACAAGTAAAGTCAGCGGTAGCTCTACCTCTCCTCACGCCTCTCTTCTTATCCTCTCCTTCCCTTTCTCTTTTCCGTCTCTCATTCCACCTCTTCTCTCTTCCTTTCCATCTCTCTCCTGCTCTCCTTCCCTCCCTCTTCTCCTCTTTATGTTCTTTCTCTTCTCTTCTCTTCATCTCCATCTTCTCCTCCACCTCTCTTTCTCCCTCTCCTCCCCTCCTCTCCATCTCTCTCCTCCTCCTCCTTCTCTCCTTCCCTCCCTCTCATCCTCTTTCTGCTCATTACTTTCTCTTCTCGTCATCTCCACACCTTCTCTTCTCCTCTTGCCTTTTGTCGACTTTCCTCTCTTTATTTTCTGTTTGCATTTTTCTCGTTGCCTCCTGCTGGCTCTCACACTTGTATTTTATCATGCCTCTTTACTAGCTTCAGCAATCTCTCTCTCCCTCTCTCTCTCTCTCTCTCTCTCTCTCTGGGCGATTATTTGTAGCACCGAAATTATGAAGTGTGTGTGTGTGTGTGTGTGTGTGTGTGTGTGTGTGTGTGTGTGTGTGTGTGTGTGTGTGTGTGTGTGTGTGTGTGTGTGTGTGTTAAAACTCTCAGGGATGGAATTATATCAGTTCTATTGAAGTGAGAATATTGGATCACAGAAGCGAAATAAAACCCAGTGAGAGAGAGGCTTTACCGAGGACAAAGACAAGGATAGCACCGGCACAGGACAAAGACAAGGATAGCACCGGCACAGGACAAAGACAAGGATAGCACCGGCACAGGACAAAGACAAGGATAGCACCGGCACAGGACAAAGACAAGGATAGCACCGGCACAGGACAAAGACAAGGATAGCACCGGCACAGGACAAAGACAAGGATAGCACCGGCACAGGACAAAGACAAGGATAGCACCGGCACAGGACAAAGACAAGGATAGCACCGGCACAGGAGGCCATGGAACAACGATGAGAACACTGAACAAAGTGACTCATCCTCCACTGAGGCTGGCTTAGCAGGCTTTGTGGCCAGTCTCTCTCTCTCTCTCTCTCTCTCTCTCTCTCTCTCTCTCTCTCTCTCTCTCCAGTATTATTTAAGCGTCAATTTCACGCCACAAAAATCAGAAGATAAATAATTAGGCAAAGATTTTGAAAAGGTTACAGATTTCCAAAAATTCTCTCCCTGATGGTAAATTATTCCCTGCACAACAAATACCTCTTTTCATATTTATTTATTTATTTATTTATTTATTTTCCAACTGAATGGGTTAGACATGGAATTAATTATCTCTTATCACTACAAAAACTAATCTACATGAAATGTTATGTTGTTGAAAGAATACAGTAAATTGTAAAGTCTGGTCCACGGGCTGAAGGGGTGACTCCATTTACTAATAAAGCGTAATTATTGCTTTATTGTTGTTGTCCTCAATTATCTTTATTCTGCTTAGGACACACTTTACTAACGCCAGTGGTTAGATGCTGCCTTTACTGACTGTTTTATTACTAAACGTCTTTATTACACTGAATAGATGAGGATGGGGCTAACACACACACACACACACACACACACACACACACACACACACACACACACTTTACCAACGCCAGTGGTTAGATGCTGCCTTTACTGCCTGTTTTATTACTAAACGTCTTTACTACACTGAATAGATGAGGATGGGGCTAACACACACACACACACACACACACACACACACACACACACACACACACACACACACTTTACCAACGCCAGTGGTTAGATGCTGCCTTTACTGACTGTTTTATTACTACACGTCTTTACTACACTGATATCAAGAGTCTGGAGCTGGTAGCACACACACACACACACACACACACACACACACACACACACACACACACACACACACACACACACACAGGAGAGAGAGAGAGACAGAGAGAGAGGAAGGGTTATCATCCTTAGACAAACTTACCACGTGGTACAAAAAAAAGGTAAACAAAACGAAAATCTGATCCCTGAGTCGACCACCAATCTCACCAGGGTACTTCTGGGCCAGGTGTTTTTCCCCTGCGTGTTCAAAGCCACAAATGAACTAGGGAGCTGGAGGGTACATTTAGGGGAAGGGCATGGCAGAGCTGAAGCTTGTTTGGTGGTTTTAATAAACGCCAGGAAATATAACCAATGCACTACAAACACCTCACCTGATAAATGGAAGACAGACGAATATAAGAGGGATGGTTTTAGAAGCAGAGAAGCAAGCACTGTCTGGCCTAATTTGCTAGCGGTGACAAGTACTTAGTCTCTATCTATCTACTGCCACACGCCTTCATCCCGTAAGGGCTGGCCACAAACAAATCGCCTTCATGTCGCCCTGTCCCCCGCCATTTCACTGCCCTGCACACCCCCTTCTCTCATATACCTCTCCACTCCATCCCTCCACCTCATCCTTGACCTCCCCTTCCCTTTCCCCCCCTCCACCTCACTCACCTACACTCTCCTCGTCAGTCTCTCACTCTCCATCCTCTCCACATGGCCAAACCACCTCAGTGTGTTTCTCCCAACGCTTCCTATCACATCCACACCCACACCACAACGCTCCTTCACTTCCTCATAAGTACTTAGAATTCAGAACAATTAGTGTAAAATTAGAACAGAACAGAGGCAGCGGTGAACAAAGGTAGACGGATGAACCCTGACAGGTGAGAAGGCTATTATTAGAAGGAAAGGTGTGCTGGTTTGACCCACTTTGCCGGAAGTCATCAAGTGGCAATAATTCACACTAATCTGATCAGAAGGGAATTACAACAGCTGCCAATCAGCCGAGTGGACACAGCTGGACAATGACGCTTTAGCATGAGAATTACAGAAGCAGAGGTGTTACCGTGGCTATGATACAATGTGATAGAGGTAATTACAGGGATGGAATTCAAAATAATAATAATAATAATAATAATAATAATAATAATAATAATAATGATAAAAAGAATGAGGATGATCAACTACAAAGGAAGGAGCGACAGAAGAATAACTATGTCTCATCATCATCATCAACCTAATTAACACTACAAAACGGTGTACATAAGATCAACAGAGTCAATCACAAAATTAAGAGAACTATGAAACACTAGAGGGGCACTCAGTGGAGCGCATCTCCCCGACAAAGGCAACGTAACTTCCAAACCACTCTTCATAATGGGTTAGGTTTTCTCATCACCGATTAGGGTTTTGCAAAAATTGTTTTCCGGATCCAGAATCTGTAATACGATCCGGATCGGTGCCAAAAGTTAATCGATTGTTCCCTGGGACATGGGCTATCTACCCACCAAATTTGGTCCAAATCTCTCTCTTAATTTTTGAGTAATCCTGCTAACAGACAAACAAACTAACACACAAATAGGAGTGAAAACACACTCTCCTTGTCGGAGAGAATAAACGTGGCCAACTTGGACTAGCAATTAGGTATGGAGTGAAGGGGCACAAGAAAGCTTTTATCTGGCACAATGGCTAATCACAGCAATCAGCAAATATCAGCAATTGGTGCTGCAGTGGCGCTTGTTTAGCCTAAGAGATTTAGGACGGCAAAACACACAGTCCACTAATGAACCATGTGGAAGGCTTAAAAGAGTGGAGGATTAAAGCCAATAACAGTGTTCATCCTGGGCTATAAAAGCAGCTCTGGTAAGGTGGCATTGCCATTGTGTCTATCGTCCTGGGGTATAAAAGCATCTCTGGTAAGGTGGCATTGCCATTGTGTCTATCGCCCTGGGGTATAAAAGCAGCTCTGGTAAGGTGGCATTGCCATTGTGTCTATCGTCCTGGGGTATAAAAGCAGCTCTGGTAAGGTGGCATTGCCATTGTGTCTATGGTCCTGGGGTATAAAAGCAGCTCTGGTAAGGTGGCATTGCCATTGTGTCTATCGTCCTGGGAAAGAAGAGGGCGGCCATGCAAGAGGCTGCAGGTAACAGCGCATTGGTGTGGACTCTTTCTCTGCTTCTGTTCCAGCCTCCTTTCTTTGGCCTCTCTCTGCCTTCACCTCCCCCCGCCCCTCTTCCTTCTGCTGCACTTCCTTCCCTCTTCCTTCTGCTGCACTTCCTTCCCTCTTCCTTCTGCTGCACTTCCTTCCCTCTTCCTTCTGCTGCACTTCCTTCCCTCTTCCTTCTGCTGCACTTCCTTCCCTCTTCCTTCTGCTGCACTTCCTTTCTTTGGCCTCTCTCTGCCTTCACCTCCCCCCGCCCCTCTTCCTTCTGCTACACTTCCTTCCCTCTCCTTCCTTTGCTATTCCTATTCTCACTCTCTCCCATTCTCCTCTGTTTCGCTTCCTTCTCTCTCTCTCTCTCTCTCTCTCTCTCTCTCTCTCTCTCAGTTACGCTCCCGAGTCACGTTCCTCCCAAGTTCACATCCCACCATCTGATGCTTCCTTTTTTGTTTTTCTTTTCTCTCTCTTATTTTTTTAAGACCAGGTGGCAGGGAGCACAGCATCTGGGTCTTTTCTTCTCAGGTAAAAGAAAACCCAAGGAAAGGAGAACCCGGGACTGTTTCCTTGCCACCTAAGGAGGATCTATAGCACCTCTTCGTGACTATTTTATTTCTGCACATGGCAAAGGTAATATTACTGTATTTTGCATGTTGTTTATGTAATGGGTCACTCACTCACTCACTTACCCCTCAAGCTCCCGGAATTCTGTGAGATGGAGTCAGGATTCCCGGTGCTTCAATGGTGAGTGAATGAGTGTGTGGCCCATTATATTTTTTCTTGTTTTCTGGGACCTATTTCATGGCACTTGTGAGGGTGAGGGTGTGGTGCGGGATGATGATGATGATGATGATGATGTTGATGATGATGATAATGACGATGATGAAGATGATGATGATGGTAATGATGAAGACGATGATGATGATGGTAATGATGATGAGGATGATGATGATGATGATGATGATGATGATGATGGTGATGATGATGTAACCTATGTCCACATTATAAAGACATAAATAACTTACAATATAACAGTCAGGTGTAGTATATATACATAAAATAACTCGCTAAGGAACAGATGCTGAGAACGCCCCATAACCTGAGAACCTGTAGGATCTCTCTCTCTCTCTCTCTCTCTCTCTCTCTCTCTCGTCCAGTAACTGTTCCTCCCCCCTCTTCCTGGACGCTACTCTTCCTTTGTTGTCCTTGCCAGTTATACAAAACAATCCAAACAGCGACCCATAACATCCCATCATTTCAAGTCACCTCTCGGATCATAATCACAAACTCGCTAAAAAATTCCCCGAAGACTGCAGTGATTTTTTTAATGCAAGGAAGAAGGAACCCAAGGCCAGAAGTATGCAAGGTTGTTCCCTCCAAGAAAAAACGAAAACAAGATAAGAGAGAGCCAAATTCAAGATCCGTTCATTTCGAGATGCCTGGACACACTGCGCTTGAAAGACTGGAGGTCATAGGCAGTAGGAAATACAGATAGGAGATTGACCATCAAGTAATATTATTACTTAATATTCTTTGTAAAGTATTATTGTAAAGTATTACTTGTAAACGTACTATGATGTTGTCGTCAATGGATTCACACCAGCATGGATGTAGTTGGCAGTAAAATAACTTTAGCTTCATATTAAAGGCAAGTGGCCCTCGGATCAACACCACAATTATAACTGGTCCAAACTCGCCCTAAAGCCATTACTAAGTTGTTGGCTTAATGACGCGAGACATAAACCTGGAGTGAGTGGACAAAAATATCAACAGCGTAAACTTTGTCAACGAGGCGGGTGGCGGCAGATGGCGCAGCGGGAGAAGCCACGGGGTGGCGGCAGATGGCGCAGCGGGAGAAGCCACGGGGTGGCGGCAGATGGCGCAGCGGGAGAAGCCACGGGGTGGCGGCAGATGGCGCAGCGGGAGAAGCCACGGGGTGGCGGCAGATGGCGCAGCGGGAGAAGCCAGAGGGTGGCAGCAGATGGCGCAGCGGGAGAGGCCAGAGGGTGGCGGCAGATGGCACAGCGGGAGAGGCCAGAGGGTGGCGGCAGATGGCGCAGCGGGAGAGGCCAGGGGGTGGCGGCAGATGGCACAGCGAGAGAGGCCAGGGGGTGGCGGCAGATGGCGCAGCGGGAGAGGCCAGGGGGTGGCGGCAGATGGCACAGCGAGAGAGGCCAGGGGGTGGCGGCAGATGGCGCAGCGGGAGAGGCCGGGGGGTGGCAGCAGATGGCGCAGCGGGAGAGGCCAGGGGGTGGCAGCAGATGGCACAGCGGGAGAGGCCAGGGGGTGGCGGCAGATGGCACAGCGGGAGAGGCCAGGGGGTGGCGGCAGATGGCACAGCGGGAGAGGCCAGGGGGTGGATGTGTGATAAAATGGAAGACAAAGGGAAGGGTGTGGGGGAAGCAAGGGGGAGGAAGTTTAATAAAAAGGGAGACAAAGGGAAGGGTGTGGGGGAAGCAATGGGAAGGAAGTTTAATAAAAAGGGAGTCAAAGGGAAGGGTGTGGGGGAAGCAAGGGGGAGTAAGTTTAATAAAAAGGGAGACAAAGGGAAGGGTGTGGGGGAAGCAAGGGGGAGGAAGTTTAATAAAAAGGGAGACAAAGGGCAGGGTGTGCAGACAAAGGAAAATATCAAACTTAACCTCTTGCATCTGGTGAAATATTATTTATCTTTGGTACTTTTGGATAATTTGTCAATTTCGTATAAATATTTGCAACTAGCGGGTTAGATATTGACTTTACTAGGCCATTCATTAAGCCATTCACTGTAAAAGGTATTCCCCAAGGTCAGTAAAGCCGTATGGAGAGGGCAAAAATAAAGCAAGAAAAGAGGGTATTGGACAGAAGGGGTTAACAGAGGATATATATTTTGTGATTTATACTGAAGGGAAAGATTAGCATGTAACAAAAGCTGATTGTCTGCCTTTTGTTTGGGTCTCCTGATTGTCTGCCTTTTGTTTGGGTCTCCTGATTGTCTGCCTTTTGTTTGGGTCTCCTGATTGTCTGCCTTTTGTTTGGGTCTCCTGATTGTCTGCCTTTTGTTTGGGTCTCCTGATTGTCTGCCTTTTGTTTGGGTCTCCTGATTGTCTGCCTTTTGTTTGGGTCTCCTGATTGTCTGCCTTTTGTTTGGGTCTCCTGATTGTCTGCCTTTTGTTTGGGTCTCCTGATTGTCTGCCTTTTGTTTGGGTCTCCTGATTGTCTGCCTTTTGTTTGGGTCTCCTGATTGTCTGCCTTTTGTTTGGGTCTCCTGATTGTCTGCCTTTATGAATCTCGTACCTTAGTTGGGAATGAACAGAAGAAATGGATGTAATAATTAATTCCTCTTGGTGTAGACAGCTCTTGTTCCATTCCAGTTCATTCCAGGCAATTATAATGAACTTTGAGTGAGCCATAGGAGCCTGAAATTTAATCCAGGAAAATGGTGGACCAATTAATGAGAGGGGTGGGAAAGAGGACAGCGTAGATTTTTACAGACGATAAATTAACAGTTCCAACACAATGATGTCCATTTTTTACCATGCTCTGTTAGATGATTTATTTCGTTATGTGTTGCTTGAAGTGAGTTGAAAAAAAATTACTCATATTTCAACACAATTTATCTCAGTGTTGGGTTATATTCTGGTGTATTTCTCACAGGCTACGTTGATATTCTGGTGTATTTCTCACAGGCTACGTTGATATTCTGGTGTATTTCTCACAGGATACGTTGATATTCTGGTGTATTTCTCACAGGCTACGTTGATATTCTGGTGTATTTCTCACAGACTACGTTGATATTCTGGTGTATTTCTCACAGGCTACGTTGATATTCTGGTGTATTTCTCACAGGCTACGTTGATATTCTGGTGTATTTCTCACAGGCTACGTTGATATTCTGGTGTATTTCTCACAGGCTACGTTGATATTCTGGTGTATTTCTCACAGGATACGTTGATATTCTGGTGTATTTCTCACAGGCTACGTTGATATTCTGGTGTATTTCTCACAGACTACGTTGATATTCTGGTGTATTTCTCACAGGATACGTTGATATTCTGGTGTATTTCTCACAGGATACGTTGATATTCTGGTGTATTTCTCACAGGCTACGTTGATATTCTGGTGTATTTCTCACAGGCTACGTTGATATTCTGGTGTATTTCTCACAGGATACGTTGATATTCTGGTGTATTTCTCACAGGCTACGTTGATATTCTGGTGTATTTCTCACAGGCTACGTTGATATTCTGGTGTATTTCTCACAGGACACGTTGATATTCTGGTGTATTTCTCACAGGCTACGTTGATATTCTGGTGTATTTCTCACAGGATACGTTGATATTCTGGTGTATTTCTCACAGGATACGTTGATATTCTGGTGTATTATACGTTGATATTCTGGTGTATTTCTCACAGGCTACGTTGATATTCTGGTGTATTATACGTTGATATTCTGGTGTATTTCTCACAGGATACGTTGATATTCTGGTGTATTTCTCACAGGCTACGTTGATATTCTGGTGTATTTCTCACAGGCTACGTTGATATTCTGGTGTATTTCTCACAGGCTACAGCAGCACACACTACAGCACTCCATAATCGACATAAATGCCAGGTGGATGCAGCTCCAACTGGGCCTCTCTCTTTCCCGGACAACCAACTCAGCCTCACACAATGCACACGTCACACGCACAGTAGTGTTTTTTTTTTATCCCTTTATTCCAGCGATTATTTTACTTCATTTTATTTATTTACTTATCAACTGCGAAACAGGATGGTATTACTGTAGGCAATGCACCTCATACCGTTGTGCTAGACTCAGGCTGTGTGTGTGTGTGTGTGTGTGTGTGTATGTGTGTGTGTGTGTGTGTGTGTGTGTGTGTGTGTGTGTGTGTGTACTTTTACTCCTCCTTGGGTATCTGATGGACGTGAAGGAAACTTCCCAGGACAGTTCGTCTGATAACTACTAAGGTTTTCCACTATATACAATTTTCCAACCATGATTTTTAGGGGGTCATCCCTCCTCAGTAAATTAAGACTTCTCATAAACAGTAAAAGGTGAGAAGATATGGTATTGATATTTTAAAACATAGTGTACAATGGCCTTTCACCGGTAATGCGGTACCTCGGAGCATGATTCTCTTAGTGATTCTTGTGCGGGAGGGGGGGGGGACAGTAAGCCCCCTTCCCCCAAATAAAAACGATGAGAAATATGAGAAAGACTTGAATAAAACTTCCCATGTGAGTCTTCCCTGGTTACTGCCAAGGTCTGCCACTGCAGCCAGTGTTGTACAGTGCCCCTCACCAAATAACATCCTCAGAAAGAGTGAAAAGAGGCCAAATCTCTCTCTCTCTCTCTCTCTCTCTCTCTCTCTCTCTCTCTATCGCGCAACCGAAGCCGCATACATAATTCAATCTAATGCATTTAAATAACCACACTGAGAGAGAGAAAGAGAGAGAGAGAGAGAGAGAGAGAGAGAATGGCCATAATAAAAACTGCTTAATGTTCCTTTGTGAAGTGTTGACCTGGGTTTAAATTAAAGGATATAAAGAGCTTTTTTTTTTAATATTACTCCCCCCCCCCATCAGTCTCTCTCTCTCTCCCTACCTACCTACCTACCTACTATCCACTCACCTGTCTACCTACCTATTTACCTACCTGTCGTACAAGGTATCTATCTATCTATCTATCTCTTAAATACAGTATACCATTAATACAACTCTCACCTCACGTACAGTATTCCACAATTTTCTTTCCTTTTTTTTTTGCGCTCACTTTTGTCTATCCATCTATCTATCTATGTATCTATCTATCTCTTAAATATAGGCTATCATCAGTACAGCTCACAGCTCACACTTTCCACGATCTTCTTTCTTTCTTTCATTCTTTTTTTTTTCTCTTTTTTGTGCTCGCTTCTGTCCGCTCTTTTCCACCGGCATTATCACTGTAATGGTTCCGCTCCATCACACACGCCATTTGGGATACTTAATACAAACAATTCCATTAATCCATTCCCTTCCTTATATATCATTATTTCTCCATGTACCTCATCAACACGGCAGGCTATCACCTTCTTCTTCCTCTTCAAAGCATTCTTCAAAGTATTCAAAATATTCTTCAAATATTTTAGCATCATCAGTAAGTTTTCTATCTTTTTAGTTCCTAATAATTTATCTCGTTACAACTTACAACAGAGCTGTGACAAGGTATGGGCTGCGGGATATTTAAAAGTGACGCTGACATACAGCTTCTTCACCCGTGTTTACCAGGCAACTTTCACTGGAGTTCCCATGTTGTACTAGATTAGATTTTACATAATGTCGCAGTAATGATATAATTTACCTTAATTACCCTAAACATGGGAGGAAAAAGTAAGGTATTCGTAAAATTTGACCTGGACTTGTTTTGTTTGGTTCCGAGACTTGAAAATGTCACAGGTCTCTGGGCCATCCGATAAACCTAGTAAGGCCCCGTTTTTAAATTAACGTATCCAGATAAATATATATAATAGTTTATTGGGGCAAATCTTATCATTAAACGGTTATTGAAACCCATGTCATAAAAATAATATAAAATGCGTCATTAATAACCAATGCACTGGGAAAATCAATCAGGTGGCAGCTTTCCAAAGCTTAAGACTGGTCTCTAACTGGACTCACCAAGACTGTATTGCCAGTCACTACACTCGACAGTCTACACCTTAACCACCATTTACTCTCTCTCTCTCTCTCTCTCTCTCTCTCTCTCTCTCTCTCTAACAACTACAGCAGCACAATTCTTCAACTACCACTACCATGCCAGCTTCAACTACGACCATCATCACCACTACAACTTCCAGTCATCACTATGGCTATCAAATATATCACCACTACAACTATCACCATTTCTCATTGCCTACAACTACCATCATCATCACTGTACCTACTACAATCATCACTACAACCACACAACTACTGCAATTATCACTACAACCACACAACTACTGCAATTATCACCACTACAACCACACAACTACTGCAATAATCATCACTACAACCACACAACTACTGCAATTATCATCACTACAACCACACAACTACTGCAATTATCATCACTACAACCACACAACTACCGCAATTATCATCATTACAACCACACAACTACTGCAATTATCATCACTACAACCACACAACTACTGCAATTATCATCACTACAACCACACAACTACTGCAATTATCATCACTACAACCACACAACTACTGCAATTATCATCACTACAACCACACAACTACTGCAATTATCATCATTACAACCACACAACTACTGCAATTATCATCACTACAACCACACAACTACTGCAATTATCATCACTACAACCACACAACTACTGCAATTATCATCACTACAACCACACAACTACTGCAATTATCATCACTACAACCACACAACTACTACAATTATCATCACTACAACCACACAACTACTACAATTATCATCACTACAACCACACAACTACTGCAATTATCATCACTACAACCACACAACTACTGCAATTATCATCACTACAACCACACAACTACTGCAATTATCATCACTACAGCCACACAACTACGGCAATTATCATCACTACAACCACACAACCACGGCAATTATTACTACAACCACACAACTACGGCAATTATCATCACTACAACCAACACATTCATCATCATCACCACTGCCACCATCATTACATTTACCATAATGATCATTACTACACCATCACAATCATCACTACTAAAACTATCATCATCATCATTACTACAACTATCACTATCACTACTGTAACTACCACAATCACCATCATCACTAGTGCAACTACCACTTTCACCATCATCACAGCTACATCAACCACGATCACCATCACTACTACCGTACTGTCACTACCACAATCATCACTACTACCACTACCACCGTCTCACCACTACAACTACCATTATTACCATCACCACTACAACTACCACAATCACCACTATCACCATCCTTTAAGATCATAACTACTACAAAAACCACCATCATCACTATCACAAAAACCACCATCATCACTACTACCACTATCACCGTCATCACCACTACAACTACCGCTACTACCATCACCCCTACAACTACCACAATCACCACTATCACCATCCTTTAACATCATCACTACTACAAAAACCACCATCATCACTACTACCACTACCACCGTCATCACCACTACAACTACCACTACTACCATCACCCCTACAACTACCACAATCACCACTATCACCATCCTTTAACATCATCACTACTACCAAAACCACCCTCATCACTACTACCACTACCACTATTACCATCACCACTACAACTACCACAATCACCACTATCACCATCCTTTAACATCATCACTACTACAAAAACCACTCTCATCACCACCACACTTAGCCAGTCTCATCACCATTCCATTCACCACTGTCATCACCACAAGGTCCACTCTCACCATCCTTTAACATCATCACTACTACAAAAACCACCCTCATCACCACCACACTTAGCCAGTCTCATCACCATTCCATTCACCACTGTCATCACCACAAGGTCCACTCTCACCATCCTTTAACATCATCACTACTACAAAAACCACCCTCATCACCACCACACTTAGCCAGTCTCATCACCATTCCATTCACCACTGTCATCACCACAAGGTCCACTCTCAACATCGTCGCTACCATAACAGCCTAAATCCCACCATGAAATGCTGCCAGTAATGGTAATGGAGAAGACAGAGGCCTGGACAAGGCCAGCAATGGTAACTAGCCAGTTTAGGAGTGGCATCTTGTTGGCTAAGGCTTGCAAACCATCTCCACTAACTCTTTGACAATGGCCTATGTCCTGACTGTTCCTTCTGGCTAGCACTGCACCAGTAAACAATGTTACCTTCACGGCTCAACTGCTGTTTACTAGCTAACAAAGCCGGCAAGTAGACTCAGCTCAACTTCCATTCCTTTAGCATGCAAAACGGTGGATATTTTCCAGTGCAAGTCTTGGCCTCTGCCTTCTGCCCCAACCCCCCAATCGCACTAGTTCTGCTACCGGCTAATTAGTTGGATCTTTAGCAGGAAGACTGAACCATTTTTTGGCAGGTGCCGGGGTCGGGGTCAGTGGATTGCCTTAACAGATCGTGCCGTCATTATGGTGCTTATTGCCTTGTAATTCCACGTTGTCTATGAAGAAGTTGTATGCTGGCAGAGGCTAACGGGCACCACACACGCACACACACACTCTCTTCCTCACTTTCTCCCTCTATCTCTTTCTCTTTACGAGAGACTGGGCTAAACAGAGGTAATTGGAGGTGGCTTGCTTGTGGCGCCTCACTCTTTTTACCTATTACACTGGCCTGTCTCTCGCTGGTTTCGAGACTGGGCAGATGACACAAGGTACGGAGCTGGCTACCCTCTCGGCGGAGTCCTGAAGGCCCTCTCTGATACCTATAGTGCTGCCAAAACAAAGTCTCACTCCCTCTCTTTACGAGAGCTTTGGCATAGGCTTTGACGCAAGGAATGGGAGCTGGCTGCCCTCTCGGCGGAGTCCTGAAGGCCCCTCTCCCCATTACCAATAGTCTGCTTCCCCCCCCCCTCTCTCTCTCTCTCTCTCTCTTTCTCTCTCTCTGTGGTGTGTGTGTGTGTGTGTGTGTGTGTGTGTGTGTGTGTGTGTGTGTGTGTGTGCAGTGTTTGAATGTGCATGTGTGTGTGCATGTGTTTGTATGTGGGCATATATATGTGCATGTATTTGTATGTGTGCATGTGTGTGTGCATGTGTGTGTGCATGTGTTTGTATGTGTGCATGTGTATGTATGTATCTGTGTAAGTGTGCTACACATACACACACACACACACAGGTGGACTAGGCCTGCCTTGACCACCAGGTCATGGCAGGGACACCACTGGAAAAAAAACGAGCCAGGACGTTACCTCCTGGGTGGCTTGGAAACACGTCCACACACACACACACACACACACACACACACACACACACACACACACACACACACACACACACACACAATTAAGTACCTTGGTGCAATGATCGATGGGGGGAGAGGGATAAGTGTAAAGGAAACGGCCAGCAGAGTGGCTCCGCAACATAAAAGTGGCCGCTGCACTGGCAAATCAGAGATGCAATTGGCAAGGAAATATAGGCCTGGAGGAGGCTGGTAGGCGTTAGCATTAGTCTATGTGCCTATTATCGGGTGCTTTGCTGTGCCATCAGCAGTGTAGAGGCCAGGGCTGGAGGAGGCTGGTAGGAGTTAGCATTAGTCTATGTGCCTATTATCGGGTGCTTTGCTGTGCCATCAGCAGTGTAGAGGCCAGGGCTGGAGGAGGCTGGTAGGCGTTAGCATTAGTCTATGTGCCTATTATCGGGTGCTTTGCTGTGCCATCAGCAGTGTAGAGGCCAGGGCTGGAGGAGGCTGGTAGGCGTTAGCATTAGTCTATGTGCCTATTATCGGGTGCTTTGCTGTGCCTTCAGCAGTGTAGAGGCCGGCGCCAGCCAACTGTGCCCACATACTGAGGCCACCAGTCACCAGGTATAGCCTATTGTGTCTGATCGCACAAGACACCGGCCTTGAGCTCGTCTGCCCGTCTGCTCCACCCTCACCCCCGTTTGCTCCGCCTTCACCCCCGTCTGCTCCACCCTCACCCCTTGCTCCCCTCTCCCCGCTGACTCCATCTCTGTCTCTCTCAAAATCTCCATCCACCTCGATCTTCCTCCACTGTCCTGCTGCCTTCCGTCTCTTCACCAGTCCAAGGCTGGCACAGAAAATGCAGCAGTGCGATGGACGCTGGACAAACTGAGATAAGTACAGAGACTGAGGTGGAGATAGAGGCAGGAGAAGAGCTTGGCAATGAGGTGGAATGTGTGTGTGAATGTGTGTGTGACTGCTAGAGATATGAGGAGGAACCCACAAGTGTGAAAGAGTGAGTGAATGTGCGTGTGTGAATGTGTGTGAGTGAAAGTGTGTGTGAATGTGTGAGTGAATGTGTAAGTGAACGTGTGTGTAAATGTGTGTGTGACTGCTAGAGATACGAAGACGAACCCACAAATGTGAAAGAGTGGGTGAATGTGTGTGTGAATGTGTGTGTGCATGTGTGTGTGAATGAGTTTGTGAATATGTATGTGTGAATGTGTGAGTACATGTGAAAACAACACAATCAATAAATATGGATATGTAGCCTATATATATAACACAGCCTCATAAGGTAATACTATGCTGTTTTTACCTTACTAATTTTTAACATATGATCCTACTACCCATGGAAATACACTGTTGGCAGAACCTACCATTGATTCTAAAGAAAAAAAAAAGTAACGTGTTCAGTAGTAGTAGTAGTAGTAGTACAAGTAACTGTAGTAGTAGTAGAAGTTGCTGTCGTAGACGGAGAAGAAGAAGAAGAAGTAGTAGAAGTAGTAGTAGTAGTAGTAGTAGTAGTAGTAGTAGCAGTAAAAGTAAGAGTAGCAGTAGTAGCTGCAGGGTAGTAGTAGCAGTACAGTAGTAATCATTATTACTTGTACTACACAGTTGGACACTACTGTTTTTGCTGCTATTATTATTATTCTCGCCTCTGAGTCTCACAACGATTCCCAGAGAACCGGAGACTGTGCGAGGAATCTGAAGGGCCCAGGTTATGTGTCCTGGCATGGGCCACTGCTGATAGGAAAAAAACCCTAATACTTTATGTGCAGTGAAAGGGCATGTCAGAAAGCGTCATATCAGTATTATGTTGTAAGCGTCATATCAGTATTATGTTGTAAGCGTCATATCAGTATTATGTTGTAAGTGTCATATCAGTATTATGTTGTAAGTGTCATATCAGTATTATGTTGTAAGTGTCATATCAGTATTATGTTGTAAGTGTCATATCAGTATTATGTTGTGTCATATCAGTATTATGTTGTAAGTGTCATATCAGTATTATGTTGTAAGTGTCATATCAGTATTATGTTGTAAGTGTCATATCAGTATTATGTTGTGTCATATCAGTATTATGTTGTAAGTGTCATATCAGTATTATGTTGTGTCATATCAGTATTATGTTGTAAGTGTCATATCAGTATTATGTTGTAAGTGTCATATCAGTATTATGTTGTAAGTGTCATATCAGTATTATGTTGTAAGTGTCATATCAGTATTATGTTGTAAGTGTCATATCAGTATTATGTTGTAAGTGTCATATCAGTATTATGTTGTAAGTGTCATATCAGTATTATGTTGTAAGCGTCATATCAGTATTATGTTGTAAGTGTCATATCAGTATTATGTTGTAAGTGTCATATCAGTATTATGTTGTAAGTGTCATATCAGTATTATGTTGTGTCATATCAGTATTATGTTGTAAGTGTTATATCAGTATTATGTTGTAAGCGTCATATCAGTATTATGTTGTAAGTGTCATATCAGTATTATGTTGTAAGTGTCATATCAGTATTATGTTGTAAGCGTTATATCAGTATTATGTTGTAAGCGTTATATCAGTATTATGTTGTAAGCGTTATATCAGTATTATGTTGTAAGCGTTATATCAAGATTGTGTTGTAAGCGTCATATCAGTATTATGTTGTAAGCGTTATATCAGTATTATGTTGTAAGCGTCATATCAGTATTATGTTGTCAACGAGATAAGCTGGTCGTGTCTACTGGAGATTTCAGTGGGACCTGCGCATGGAATCTCAATTGCCCAGGTTATGTGTCCAGGTATGGGCCATTGCTGATGGAAAAACAAATTCCAGATCTCCCCAGTGGGCTCAAAGTCATTGTATGAAACAGTAAGTGAAGACTAGTTACAGAGTTCTATTTATTAATTTTATGATGAAGATGTTATGACAGCAGTGGAGGAAAAGAGGAAGAAGTGGCTGGAGTGGTTATAGGACAGCGGTTCAATTTATACGAGTATAAGACCTGAATATATTGAGAGCAAGAAGAAGAGACTTGTGACGAGGAAAATGGAGGTAAATTATCTAGGAAGAAAATGAATGCATATTACTCTGAAAATAGGAAGTTATTCTGGAAAGAGGTACGGAAATGTAGAAGCGACAGTGGTAAGAAATGTGAAAGTGTGAAGGACGTAAGTGGTAGATTATTAACCCAAGGCGATGAAGTAACGACCAGATGGAAAGAATATTTTGAAAGTCTGATGAATGGGAATGGAAAAAGAAGAGCGACTGTAAACATGACAGGCTTTGGGAGTGTGCAGAGAAGGAATACAGTGCCGGGACACGTGACACTCGCACAGGTTAAGAATGCTGTGAAGCAGCTGAATAATGGGAAAGCAGCTGAGGCTGATGAAGTGTATGAAGAGATGATTAAGTGTAGTGGAGAGAGAGGAATGAAGTGCTTGCTGGAGATGTGTAAGAAGACATGGATCAGTGAAACTGTGCCAGTAGAGTGGAAAAAGGCTGTGACTGTACCCCTGTTCAAAAAAAAAGGTGAAAGAAGTAAGTGCAAGAATTATCGTGGCATAAATTTATCAAGTGTTGTAAGGATATTATATGGAAGAACTGTTAAAGAGAAAGTAAGAGAGATGTCAATAGCCCAGGTGAGTGACGAACAGGGTGGCTTTAGGAGTGGCAGAAGATGTGTGGATCAAATATTTGCAGTGAGACAGATAGTGGACAAGGCTTGTAAGAAAGACTACAGGTACGAGTATAAGGTGTTCTTGGCATTTATGAATCTGGAAAAGCATACAACAAAGTAAACAGAGAAGGTTTGTGGAAGGTTTTGGGCATGTACGGTGTAGATGGTTAGCTGTTATGTGCCGCTAAGAATTTTTATAATGGTAGTGAGGCATGTGTAAGGGTTAATGGGCATCTATGTGAATGGTTCACGATCAATGTGGGTGTGCGACAAGATTGTGTGATGTCCCCATGGTTGTTCAATATATGGATGGGGTGATGAGAGAAGTAAAAACACGAGTAACGGAGAGAGGAATGGCGTTGGTAATGAATGGAATATGTCAAATCTAATATATGCTGATGATGCAGTGCTACTTGCAAATACCGGACAAGAACTTGGTAGACTAGTGCAGAGTTTTGCTGATGTCTGTGAGTATCGTGCCTTGAGAGTAAATGTAGAAAAGAGTAATGTGATGGTTATTAGGAGAAGGTGACTCCCAGCGTGATGTTACAGTGAATGGGGAGAGACTACAATTCGCGAGAGAGTTCAAATACCTGGGTACAGTGATAGAAAAGAGAGGAAAATGTGCAAAAGACGTGGAAAGTAGAGTGACACAAGGAAGGAAAGTAGCTGGTGCTATGAAGGCCTTACGAAACAGAGGTTTAAGTGTTGCAGCTGCACGAGGCTTACATGAAGGAGTGTTAATGCCAACTTTAACATATCGATGTGAGACTATGGTGTGACATGAAAATGAGAAGTCAAGAGTAAGAGCAGTGATGGGACTGCTGAAGAATGTATGTGGAGTATAGAGGGTGGACAGAATACGGAATGATGTGATACGTGAAAGATTCGGAGTGAGGAGGTCTATGGACACCAGAATCGAAGAGAGTGTCATGAGATGGTATGATCATGTGGAAAGAATGGATAACAACAGAGTGGTGAAAAAGGTATGTCTGAGCGAATTTGAAGGAGGAAGGAGGCGAGGTAGGCCAAGAAGAAGGTGGAAGGATATGGTGAATGAGTGTGTGGGGAAGAGAGATATGGAAGTTGGTGAGGCTAAGAGACTGACAAGAGATCGAGCCGGCTGGATGAGTTCTGTGCGACGAAGAGCATAACCAGGGATCTGGCACCTTTTTCTAACGTGACAGCGTTGGGATTGGCTCCATCGGATAAGTATATGTGAAGCTACAGAACGTGGTGGAATTTTTTGGCCTATCAGACACAGCCAGGATTCCGTGGGCTCGAGTGACGAGTGAATGGAATCGTGGCCCATTGAACTGGGCAAACTCTGGCTGTCTGGACACTACTACTCTAAACCCCGCCCAAGGGCGGGAAAGGTTCGGATGACTGCGATCATTATTATTGTTATTATTATTTTTATTATTATTATTACCATCATTATCATTATATTATTATTGTTATTATTATTATTATTATTATTATTATTATTATTATTATCATTTTTATTATTATTATTATTATTATTATTAATATTATTATTATGTTATTATTATCATTAATAATCAATATTATTATCATCTCTTCTTGTGTCCTTTAATATCAAAGCACTTTTTACTCTCTCTCTCTCTCTCTCTCTCTCTCTCTCTCTTTCTCGCCAGTGCGTCGTGGTATGCCACTCCTGGCTGTGCTTCTACATCTCTGGATCGTATTTTCGGCGAACATTAAGACTTCAAGAATTGTGAGTGTTCGCCTGAATGACCGGGGTGTAGTTAACAATCCTGGACCTTTATTCTTACACACACACACACACACACACACACACACACACAGACGGGCATGTCCCTGAATTCCATAAAACAGACACTTGTTCTGGATCCATATGAAGTAAATGCCTACATATTACTATAATAATAATAATAATAATAATAATAATAAAGCCCAATCATCATTCCCATTTATACAAGGAGTGGAGTTGTTACTGATGTGGTTGTGTCCCAGGCTTATCTACAACGTGATCCCAGTGGACTGCAGGCTGCAAAAACCTTTCTCCAATTCACCATCCTCCTTTCGTGTGATGGGAGGAATTAGTGGGAAGTTTGTCTCACCAGGCAACGGAGCCGTCCGGCCATATTAGTGCCACCACGTGAAGGCATCCCTCTCCACCATAATGGGGGAGTAGGAACCACAAACAGAGAAAAGAATTATCAAACGACGTTACCTCCCCCTCTCTCTCTCTCTCTCTCTCTCTCTCTCTCTCGTCACCGCCATCAAGGTGCTCACACAGGGCAGGTTAATTGGATGGTGTCAGTGCAGGGCAGGGCGGGAATAACATTTGTACATTAAATCGCTAATGGTTCTAGGAAGCCTAAGCCGTTAGTCTACAGCGTGTCTGGGTCTGCTCGTATTCCTTCTTTTCTGTGTTTATAGTTGCCTCTTTATAGACGATGACGAGTACAGTATATGCTGTATTTTCCCTTCTAACATATACATCCTATTTACCTATAACGATTCTCTTCGTAATGAAGTCAAATATTTATACACCTGTCCCAGAACTTGAAGAACTAAATTCAGAAGGTGATTACAAGGTTAATCTTGAGTGAAAAGATATATATATATATATATATATATATATATATATATATATATATATATATATATATATATATATATATATATATATAAAGTCATATACGCGTGCATGTGTGTATATAATTGCTTACCATTAGGTGTGAAAGCAATGTGCTGAATATAAACCTTAAATGCTCGGACGAAATAAATGTAATAAATCCATCACAGCTCTAACATCCTTTCTGAATATAATCGTGTACCGATACACAGAATATAATCCCTGGTATGTTACTTTATATGTAAAGTATATAGCGATAAGTGTTAAGCATAGTTTAAATTCCCGTCCTACGACCTCTGAGTCAGAACTATTCACCCAGATCAGTAAACAGGCTAAAACAGTCTTTGTGGCTTGGCTTTAACGTTGTGCAAGTGGTTCAGGCGTTGATGATTGCTGGCGAGTATGTTGGGTTGACTGCCCCAGCGATACTACAGCTGTCCTGTGTGTGTGTCTGTGTGTGTGTGTGTGTGTGTGTGTGTGTGTGTGTGTGTGTGTGTGTGTAATGCTGTCCTGTGAATATTACCTGGGAAATAGCATGCTGGTGTCGTGTGTGTGTGTGTGTGTGTGTAAAGCTGTTCTGTGAATATTACCTGGGAAATAGCATGCTGGTGTCGTGTGTGTGTGTGTGTGTGTGTGTGTGTGTGTGTGTGTGTGTGTGTGTGTGTGTGTGTGTGTGTGTGTGTGTGTGTGTGTGTGTGTGTGTGTTTTGCTATGCATCACGCACAGGACCGAGTTACAACACTTCCGTCTACTGTATTATTAGTACCGTAACTTGGCCCAGATTTTCGTCCTTTTGCAGCTTATTTCACGTAGCTCTGTGGCAGAAAGAGACGAGGCTACTGCTCTACACACTTTCCATATCACTTCTTTGTGACTAGTACCGGTATCATAATCTAATGGCATTCTATTCTTACAGTTCAGCATTCAAGTTAGAGAGATGGGATTTTTGGGCCAAGTTAGAGTAATTAGAGTATAGCAAATCAGTCTAGGGCTGCCAACTCCCACCTTCATTTATATCTCTACATAATGCAAATCAGTTACGATGAACTATAAATGACTCAGCCTTCTGAACTTACACACACACACACACACACACACACACACACACACACACACACACACACAACATCACTTTCGATCAACTGTAAATTACTTGTCCTTCTGAACTTATAAACACACACACACACACACACACACACACGTAAAGGAACAGCATACTAACTGGTGTTCAGGAATACCATGTTACTGTCGTCTCATTTGCCGGGAAATAAAAACCTGCTAACATCAACCACCAAAGATTTACCAAACACCCTTCCCTCTCTACCTTCACAGCCATTCAAGGGTTTACTCTGCCACCCCTCACAGGATGCAGTGTCAGGCAATGGACAGGCAGACAGCTTAGCCCCAACACATCAACGGGGGTAATATGAATTGGACTCTCACTTCTTATTTTTCCTGTTTTACTCTTTGTCTTTTTCTATCATGCAAGAAAAAGCCAAATGTGAGAAGCAAGCCTAAGTTAGTTCTTTCTCAGG
>NC_137033.1:59222649-59227649 GCF_032717465.1 Coenobita brevimanus
TGTGTGTGTGTGTGTGTGTGTGTGGCATACATAACATTCTTGGTGGTCTAGGCTGGGCAAGTGTACTTTATCTCTTCCTGAAGCACTTAGACATAACTACCTGACCATTACATATTGTACTGGTGTTACATATTGTACTAGTGTTACATATTGTACTAGTGTTACATATTGTACTAGTGTTACATATTGTACTAGTGTTACATATTTACAACTGTTATATATAAATGCCTATAACTATTGTAATGCCTATACGCCTTCCTTACAGCGATTTATTTTTGCATATGGCTGGTTAACATCCTTTTGTACGTTCCCTAACACATCTTCCTTAGCGATTTACCTTTGGATATGACTGGTTCATATCCTTTTGTACGTTTCGTAACACCTCTTCCCTAGCGATTTATTTTTGGATATGGCTGGTTAACATCCTTTTGTACGTTTCCTCACACCTTTTCCTTAGCGATTTATTTTGGATATGGCTGGCTCATACTCTTTTGTATCGATATTGGAAGGATTCATGCATCACAGAAGAGGATAGTAAGGTGTAAAAGACAAAATAAATCGCTTAGGACGAGGTGTTAGGGAACTTTCTTATCCGATGAGGCCATTTTTCAGAATTTCAAATCTAAAGTCTCATATATCTATTTATCTATTGGCAGACGCCGTAATCCCGTAAGAGGTGGCCACAAATAAATCGCCTCCATGTCGCCCTGTCCCCCGCCATTTCACTAGAGTCTCATGCTGACAGGACCGCCACGGGAAATGTCTTGCTCTGCCACTCTCTCATCTCTGCCAGGCATTTCTTTTCCCGGCTCTGCTTCCCTCCTTCCTGCCTTCCGCTCTTCGTTTCCTCAGGCTTCCTCCCTCTCCTTCTCCTCCTCCTCCTTCTCCTCCTCCTCCTTCTCCTCCTCCTCATTCTCCTCCTTTATTTCTTCCGCACGTTCTTCCTCGTCTCTCTTTTTTGTCCTTAATTCTGGATCTCGCTTCCTCCTCTGGCTTTCCGTACCTCCTTCCGCTCCTCGCTTCCTCCTGCTTCCTCCTCCTCCTCCTCTTTTTCTTCTTCTTCCTCCTCCCCTCTTCTTTTTTTTTTTTTTCTTCTGCCACCTCCTCTTCTTCTTCTGTTTCTTCTTCTTCCTCCTCCCCCTCTTCTTTTTCCTCTTCTTCCCCCTCCTCCTCATCCTCCTCTTTGATCTTCCCTCCTATCCATTCCACCTCTCCTCGTCTCATCTTCTTCTTTCTCTTTCTCACTGCATCTTCCTCCTCCCTCCTACCTCATCTCCGTCATGAATACCTCCCCTCTCCTCTTCTGTATTTTCTTAACTCGTTTCCTCCTCCTCCTTTTTTTTTTTTTTTTTTACCTCTCGCGCGTTATCTCCCTTCACTCCTACCTTCCTCCTATCTCTCTTTCCTCCTCCTTCATCCTCTAGTCATATATATATATATATATATATATATATATATATATATATATATATATATATATATATATATATATATATATATAAAGCTAAATAGAGTACATGGGAGCAGCTTGAAGGATATAAATGAAATAAAAAGTGAAAGAATTAAAAGAACAAATCGTGTGTCCCTGAACTAAACCAAACGTTCTCATGGCTACAAGAAGGATGTCCATAAAAAAATGTTCCCAAAACGTTTGCCGCTGTATTATAATGAAACGTTTTGCCTTGTGTATTACAACAGTATTTCCCTCACGCCTCTGGGTTAGGCAGCTGGGAAGGCCAAGGGAAGGGCCCGTAGTCTCGTCGGGTAAGCAGGCTCCCTAACACCTCTTCCTTAGCGATTTACTTCCCAAACTACACATTAATATCCGTTTTTTCCTTCTTACGTCTTTGTAACATCGACATAGCTTGCATACATAACACACAAGCATAAAGCAATGGAGCAAAATCAGGAATAAATCGGTAAGGAAAAGGTGTTAGTAAGCTTCCAGACATAACCAGAAAATCGCCCAGGGAGAGAGGGAAGGTGGGGGTCAGTCTACTATAATAATAATAATAATAATAATAATAATAATCCAGTTCCATCGTGGTATTTTTCTCAGACAAATCTTTCAATATAGTGACCTTTTGACCTTTTCCTTAATTCATTCTTACAAGCGATTTATTATTTTTTTTACACATTTCAAGATGGAGGGGTTAGACATAGCCTTCCTAACTCCTTTGCATGTAGGGGGATATAAGCAGTAAAATCGAGAGAGAGAGAGAGAGAGAGAGAGAGAGAGAGAGATCTATGTTCCAATTAAGTTTTTTCCTCTCACTCAAATTGGAGTTGGCGGAGCGGAGGCGTGATTGGTGTGTGTGTGTGTGTGTGTGTGTGTGTGTGTGTGTG
This sequence comes from Coenobita brevimanus, assembly GCF_032717465.1. Classification (NCBI taxonomy): domain Eukaryota; kingdom Metazoa; phylum Arthropoda; class Malacostraca; order Decapoda; family Coenobitidae; genus Coenobita; species Coenobita brevimanus. Next base: position 59,224,996 of record NC_137033.1, read on the forward strand.
TGTGTGTGGATAGGGCAGGGTCTCTCTCTCTCTCTCTCTCTCTCACAACATTCACATCTAGCCAATACGTCTGCACCTCCTGCCAGCGCTCGGGAAACTCTGAGAATGTTGTTTACACGTGAGACACAGAGACGAGCATGAAATAGAGTGGAGCCTGGATGGCCACACTTGTAATGGGATTAGTTGTGTATGTTTCCTCAGCCGTTCCTACGCCCTTACAACTTTGTCTTGTCATTGTTTGGTGGTAGTGATAGAAGTAATAATAATAATAATAATAATAATAATAATAATAATAATAACGAAGATGTTAATTAAATAATAATGAATATTATAATAATAATAATAATAATAATAATAATAACAACAGTAGTAGTAGTAGTAGTAGTAGTAGTAGTACTGTAGTAGTAATTGCACCCACGTCCATCAGTTAGACTATGGCCCAAACGTTTGACCTATGCCCTGTGACCTTGACCTTCGATTAATTGCTCTCAAAATCAACTGTCATCATTCTTCTCTCTCCCTTAACCCTTTCCCTGAGTTGGGTTCACACCAGGTCAGAATGATTTAAGTTGACCTTGGTTTGTGATTTTGACATGTGACCTTTCCAGATGACCTTGACCTTTCACTAACTACTCTTTAATTGGACTCTCATAATCCCTCCATTACCCTGCCTCCATTCACAAAGCTTGGAGTAAATCGGATAAAAACTTAAAAATTGACCTTGCCATGTGACCTTGACCTTTGACCTATTATCCTCAAAAACAATAGGTCGGTTCCCTTGCATGATCCTTAACCCCTACATCAAGTTTGGATTCTAACCTGGTCTTAATTTTTCCTCATCTAATTATAATCTAACTTATTTTTTCTAATCTAATTATAATCTAACTTAATCTTCCCTTATCTAATTATAATCTAACTTAATTCTTCCTTATCTAATTATAATCTAACTTAATTTTTCTTATCTAATTATAATCTAACTTAATTTTTCTATATCTAATTATAATCTAACTTAATTCTTCCTTATCTAATTTTCTTCAACCTATGCTAACTTAACCAAACTAATCTTAATCTACCTCAATATTTTCCTGGTCTGTTTTTGTCCTGCCTTGTCTTTCTCTTCTAACTTAGCTCTAACTATTCCTCTAACTGATCCTAACTTCCTCTAACCTGGCTCAACCTAATCTGATCTCACTTGTTTTCTAACCTAAATTATGCTCCTCTAACCTACCCTCTAAGATACATAGATATTCCTCTCTCCCTCCTCTGTTTACATCTTGTCTAACTCTGCAGCCAGTGGGGGTTATTGAGAGAGAGAGAGAGAGAGAGAGAGAGAGAGAGAGACAGACAGACAGACAGACAGACAGACAGACTGAGACAGAGAGACAGACAGACAGACAGACAGACAAAGACAGAGAGAAACTTAAAGATAAATGAAGATTAGAAACAGAAATCTAGACACAAAAGCAATAAACATTCAGAAACAAGAACCGGTGCCAAGGCACAGCGAACCCCTCCCCGGCAGTCATTTTAGTGCTGACGTGGCAGTCATTTTAGTGCTGACGTATAAACACAACAGGATATCTAGTCAAAGATGTCACATATCAAATTTGGGGTAAATCGGGTGAAAACTGACGATTTTATGCCCATTTGAAATTTAAGGCCTGACCCGCCAGACTGACCCCCCCCCCATACTAACTGGAGGGGTGGCCCCCCTGATGTAATGAGGCATGTTATAGGATGCAGATTTGAAAGCTGCATCTTTAGGTTCTGGTTTCATGTCGATATGACGAATTTGAAAGGAGTTATGGCGAAAAAAATTATCTTTTTTTACACATTTGGGGGCCTACAGCCTGGACCTTGGCCCAATTTGGCCCAAAATTTAATCAGGTGATCAGAAGGTCATAGCCCATCATCCCTGTAATTTTAGTCAAACTGGCACCAGTAGTTTTCCCGTAAGGTTGTTAGCAGACAGACAAACAGACAGACAAATCGAGTGAAAACAATACCCGTCCCCGAGCCCCTCTGGGTTGGAGACGGGTAATTAAAGAGACACACACAGAGAAAGAGAGAGAGAGAGAACTCACAAAAAAAGTGAAATATTACAAATAATAATAACGTAAAGGGTATCCGTCAAGAGTAATTGGGGAGGCGGTGACTCAATTGGTAGAGAGGTGGCCTGCAGTCCTAATGGGCCCGGGTTCAAATCCTGCTGGGGCAGGGAACAGTTTAAGGATTTGAATTTCATAAATATCAGACTTTACTGATCTACCAGAAGACCCGCCGACACGTCGTAAAAATACCCCCGCTAATACCAATACACCAGTCCTGTATGAGACAGCCCTAGCATGTATTCAATATGGACAGTGGGTGTTAGCGGCGAAGTGGTGACAGGTAGAGGTGTGCGGTACGTAGGAGGACTACTGGACCTTGAAAGCAGGCTGTGAAGCCTATGCCCAGAGTCGGACACATGAAAAAAAAAAAAAAAATGAAGACAGAGAGGGAGACAGTCAGATGGAGAGAGAAACCGTATGAAGAAGTGACAAATTACATATAACAAGAGTAAACAGGAGAAAGAATAGGAAATAACAGAATAGCAGAAGGGAATACACTGAAATTATTATATACAAGAATAAACAGAAAAAGAAAACGAAACA
>NC_137033.1:59232649-59287649 GCF_032717465.1 Coenobita brevimanus
ACATAAGAAATACACAAGAAATACATAAGAAATACACAAGAAATACACAAGAAATACACAAGAAATACGTCATGGTAATAAATAGGCCAACTCGAGTCTCCTTCCCCCGTGTTATCCCCAACGATGTCCACTTATTCCATTTCTGTTGCAATCCGGGCTAAATCCATCACACGTTTCCCTGCGACTCATAAAAGGACAAACAGGGCCATTGCAGCCTCTAACTACCATCGTTGGCCTGGCATGGATTAGTGGGATCCAGGGAAATGGTTGGCTGGCTAGTCGTCTTATTGGCCCAATGGGCGGAAGGCATTAGTGCAAAAGGATTAAGTTGCCCCTCTACTGTAACACCGTTTTCTTTACTGGATTCTCGATATTATACCCCATTTTCTGTTGTAGGTCTCAGTGGGGTATTTGAAGTGTGTGGGGAGCTCCGTAGCACGCCCTCCTCAGTGATTTATCTTCTCTACTGCACCTTAACATTGTCTTTTATACTGGCTATATTGTTTCTGTATCAACACAGTAACATAAACTAGGATACTCAGGTGTAATCCAGCATTGTTCACCTGTTCAGACGCCATTTCATTTTCCTGCCTCAGTGATGTAGGAAAACAGCACTCAGGTATATTTTTCATGGTTATTTTCAAGACATAATCAATTTCCCTGCTCACATATAATTTTAGCTTTTTCCTCATAGTATTTTCACTTGCGATTAGTCCAAAAAATATCTTCACTTACTCAGCTTCATTCATGTTTCATCTACACATTTCATTCACTTTAGCTCACGTATTTTCCTTCATTCACCATTTTTACTCGTGATTATTCCCTTTTATTTTTCATCACTGACTCATGTTCACTTTGTACTATATTTATTTATTTGTTATTCCTTATCCTTTATCATTTTCCCTCTCGATTACACAACACATTTATCTTCATTGAACCTGATTATATTTACACAGCATTACTCTCTGCAGTTTTTTGTATTTCCTTCCCTCGTTCTCCTCCTCCTCCTCCTTTACTCTTTTCTTCCTCCTTCTTTCTGCCTTGCCCCTTCCTTCACTCTTCCTCCCCCTTTCCCTTTCTTCTTCTTCTTCTTCTCCTTCTTCTTTCTGCCTTACTTTTTCCTTCCTTTCTTCCTCTTCCCTTCCCTCTTCTTCCTCTCTTCCCTCTTCCTTCCTTCCTCATCACTCTTTCCTCCTCCTTCCCTCCTGCTCCCCCTCCCCCTCCTCCTCTCCTCTTCCTCCCTATCCTCTTCCTTCCCTCCTCTTCACTCTTTCTTCCTCCGTCCTTCCTCCTTCATCTTCCTTCCATTCTTCTCTCTCTCTCTAATCTCTTCCTTCCCTCCACAACACTCTTTCCACCTCCTTCCCTCCTGCTCCTCCTCCACTTTCCTCCCTCCCATTGTCTCTCTCCATCTCTTAGCTTACTCTGATGGTCCATTTCGCCTGGCCATCTTGCCCCTGTATTCCCCTGCCTCCCTGCCATTCCCTATTTCTTCCCTGCCAGAGATCACACTTACACAGCACCACCACTTGGCGTGTGTGTGTGTGTGTGTGTGTGTGTGTGTGTGTGTGTGTGTGTGTGTGTGTGTGTGTGTGTGTGTGTACTGTGATAAATTCCTCCAATATTTACTTTACTTTTATCGTTAAATTTAATAAAGTTTTTCTCTGCTTTTTTACGTTTATCTTTCTCCCTCTCTCCCCTTCCCTCCCTAGTTTCCTTTTCGTTATTTATTTTCTCCCTTTCCCCTCCCTCAGCTGTGTGTATTCTCCCTCCCTCTCTCCCTATATTTCCTCTCCCTTCCCTTTACCTCCTCCCTTTTCCCCTCCACCTTCACACGTCCATATCAGGTCTTATATTCTCCCTGGCATGGCACACTTCCAACCAATTCTTCCTGTCTCAGTAAATTTGCCTCCCACGCCTCGCTGTTCCTTGGTATATCGGTATTTTTAACCCTTCAGCGCATTCATTCCTTCATCAGCACAATGAATGACTCAACACCATTCACTCTGCCCTCACCCTAAGCCATCCACTCACACTACTGCACACTCACCTGATGCACCTCACTCTTAACACAACATCTAACCTTAACAGTCAACTCTCTTTACACTGATTTCCAGCCTCCTGACACTACAGCACTCTTACCTCAGTGCACCTCACTCTTACTCTTACCTCAGTGCACCTCACTCTCACTCTTATCTCCTGCACCTCACTCTTACTCTTATTCACCACTTCCACCACACTCTCACTCTTACCTCAGTGCACCTCACTCTTACTCTTACCTCAATACACCTCACTCTTACTCTTACCTCAATGCACCTCACTCTTACTCTTACCTCAGTGCACCTCACTCTTACTCTTACCTCAATGCACCTCACTCTTATTCTTACCTCAGTGCACCTCACTCTCACTCTTACCTCAATGCACCTCACTCTCACTCTTACCTCAGTGCACCTCACTCTTACTCTTACCTCAATGCACCTCACTCTTACTCTTACCTCCTGCACCTCACTCTCACTCTTACCTCAGTGCACCTCACTCTTACTCTTACCTCAGTGCACCTCACTCTCACTCTTACCTCAGTGCACCTCACTCTTACTCTTACCTCCTGCACCTCACTCTCACTCTTACCTCCTGCACCTCACTCTTACTCTTACCTCAGTGCACCTCACTCTCACTCTTACCTCAGTGCACCTCACTCTCACTCTTACCTCCTGCACCTCACTCTCACTCTTATCTCCTGCACCTCACTCTTACTCTTACCTCAGTGCACCTCACTCTCACTCTTACCTCAGTGCACCTCACTCTCACTCTTACCTCAGTGCACCTCACTCTCACTCTTACCTCAATGCACCTCACTCTTACTCTTACCTCAGTGCACCTCACTCTCACTCTTACTTCCTGCACCTCACTCTCACTCTTACTTCCTGCACCTCACTCTTACTCTTACTTCCTGCACCTCACTCTCACTCTTACCTCCTGCACCTCACTCTCATTCTTTCTCACCTCCTGCACCTCACTCTCACTCTTACTCGCTTCCTCTGTCTCGCTCTGACTCTTACTCACCCGCTTGGGGGGGGGGGCTAGGTTTGCTATGGAAGAGCTGAGAGGCAGGATGGGACTGGAGTGTATTGGTGTTGTGGTGAGGAGAGGTAGACTGAGATGGTTCGGGCATGTGGAGGGGATGGGGGATGACAGTTGGATGGGGAAAGTGAAAAGTGCTAATGTTAGGGGTAGCGAGAGGAACGGAAAAAGACCTGGAACGAGGTCATTGAGTGTGACCTCAGGGATAATGGACTAAATAGGGAAGCTGCCAGAGATCGAGCAGCATGGAAAGCCGCCATTAGGGGACCAAGGCCATGTTACAGTCTTCAAAAACGAAACAAAACGATCACTATCTGTCTTTCTATCTGTCTACCTATTATCTGTCTATCTATCTATCTGTCTATCTTTCGGCTCAACTTAGAAGAGGGTCCAAGTGGGGCCAGAACTGCTGTACCTTCAACAGTGATTCCACACGAGTATATAACTCACCCAACATCTATGTCTATCTATCTATCTGTCAGTCTATCGTTTTATTAATATCACTATCTTCCTACCTGTCTGTCTGCCTGTCTGTCTATCTGTTATTATCTGTCTAACTGTTTCTATTACTATCAGTTTATCTATCCACCTACCTATCTATCTATCTATCTATCTATCTATCTTTCTGTCTATCTTTCTATTAATATCTGTATTTCCTCAAAAACACAATTTCTCTCAACTTAAACTACTGGGTCTGTATTCTCGTCGGTTGAGGAAGCTCCCTAATACCTCTTCCCAAGCGATTTATTTTGCGTAGTACACCTGACTGTCTTCTGTGCTGCATAAATCCTTCCAGTATAACCATACTCTGCATAAATAACGTACAAAAGGATATGAACCACCCATAGCCAAAAAACAAATCGCTAAGGAAGAGGTGTTAGGGAGCTTCCTTAACTAACCTGACCCGGATATTCTCCCTTTTGCAGCTTATTTCACATAGCTCAGAAAAAGACACTGCTATGGCTCTCCGTTCATCCCGTTGCACTTCTTCGTGACTAGCATGGTGTTCTAGTATTAATCTAGTATTAGGACTTAGCATTCAAGGTGGAGATGTGTCAATTTCAGGCCAAGTTAGAGTGACAGGAGTACAGGAAGGCAGGTGTGTGTAGCCTGGGCAGGTGTGTGTAGCCTGGGCAGGTGTGTGTAGCCTGGGGGTCACGTGGCTCACTGCACGCTGACACACACACACACACACACACACACACACACACACACACACACACACACACACACACACATGGGCAAAGAGGCGGATTTATAGACAAGCCTAACGTACTTATAAACAGCCTCACACAGCTTTGTATTTAGTTAGTTAGTTAGTTAGTTAGTTAGTTAGGTAGGTAGGTAGGTAGTCAGTTAGTTAGTTAGTTAGTTAGTTAGTTAGGTAGGTAGGTAGGTAGTCAGTTAGTTAGTTAGTTAGTTAGTTAGGTAGGTAGGTAGGTAGGTAGTCAGTTAGTTAGTTAGTTAGTTAGTTAGTTAGGTAGGTAGGTAGGTAGTCAGTCAGTTAGTTAGTTAGTTAGTCAGGTAGGTAGGTAGCTAGGTAGGTAGGTAGGTAGTCAGTCAGCCAGTCACTTAGTTAGTTAGTTAGTTAGTTAGTTAGTTAGATACTTAGTTAGTTTGTCAGTCAGTTAGTTAGTTTGTCAGTTAGTCAGTCAGTCAGTCAGTCAGTCAGTTACATTTTCACATATCGTCACTGTAATATTGCCTCTGGTTTGGTTATAAAATACTTGAGTTGTATGAGTGAAAGTAAATGTATATATATAAAAAATCTTATCCACGACCAAATCTTACGATCGTTTATAAATACCGCCTTAAGTTGGCTCTGAAGATTTCTTAACACCTTTTCCTTAGCGATTTATTTTCCGACAGTACACCTCATTATTCTCAGGCACGAAATTGATGTAAATTATATCGATATTAAAACCACATTAAGACTACAAATAACATAACATAACAACATAACAAATAACATGAGAAAATGAATAGTAATAAGCAAAATAATTCGCTAAAGAAAGGCTGTTACGAAGCCCCTATGTCACCTGCAGTATAACAAATAACATGAGAAAAATAATTCGTAATAGTCAAAATAATTCGCTAAAGAAAATATGTTAGGAGTCACCTATGTCAGCTGCAGTACGATCCTTTGCCTGTCATTACTAAGGTTTGTGTTTCCCAGGAAGGACGACACAGGCAGAGGGGGGCAGCTTCCCACATCCCTCGTCCTTCCTCCAAGACGAAATTGTTCTGACCAGGAAATATTATCGTAACTTTGAAGACCAGCGTAAGATGTTTTGTGGGTGACGTGAGGAGGAGTGACTGGACTGGATCTCTCTCTCTCTCTCTCTCTCTCTCTCTCTCTCTCTCTCTCTCTCTCTCTCTCTCTCTCGTAGAAACAATAGAGGTAGTTTGGAAGTAGTGGATGTAACTTCTCTCCCTCTCTCTCCCTCTCATAAAAACAACTAAGGTAACTTAGAGGTAATGGATGCAATTTCTCTCTCTCTCTCTCTCTCTCTCTCTCTCTCTCTCTCTCTTACCCTTTAACACATTAACAAAAACAAACTTCTTCCCTCCTCCTCTTCCTCGCCTTTCTCCTACTTCCTCATTTTTCCTTTTCTTCCTTTTCCTCCTCCTCCTTTTCCCTGCTTCCTCTTTCCTTTCCTCCTTGCCCTCTCCTCTTTCCCCTCCTCCATTCTTCCTCTTCCCCCTTCCTTCCTCCTCCTCCTCCTCCAACACCTCTCGTACCTTCTCTTCCCCCTCCTCCTCCTTTCTTGGTTTATTTTGACAGGTCCTTTTCCCCTCGCCCCATCCTTCCCTCTTTACTTCCCTTCCTTCGCTGTTTCCTTCGCCTTCCCCTCCTTCCTTCACCCTGTTCACTCCATGCTGCCTCATCCTCTTCATTATTTTGTGTTCCTTCCTCCTCCTTTGTTCTGCTTTTCGCCTTTCCTTCTTATTGTTACAGTACTTTACTTCTCCTCTTTACTTAGCCATTCTTTCTTCCTGCTCTTTATTTCAACATTCTTCCTTCCTTCCTTCCTTCCTTCCTTCCTACCTTCCTTCCTTCCCTCCCTCTTACCAGCTATTGTGTCCCTCTTCTTTCTTTCTTTTTTTACTTCAACATTCTTCCTTCCTTCCTTCCTTCTTGCCTTCTCAACATTCTTCCTTCCTACTAGCTGTTGCATCCATCTTCCTTCCTGCTTTCTCTTTGTTTCATCATTCTTCCTTCCTTCCATCTATATATTGCTTTCTTCCTTCTTCCTTCCTTCCTTCCTTCTTGCTATGTATTCAGTCTCCCCTCCCCCTTCTTCCTTATTTACATAATACCAAAGGAATAATTTGGGATGGAAAAGTCATAGAGGAAAACCCCTCTTCACCTGGCCACACACACACACACACACACACACACACACACACACATTTTTAACAGTCATATCCTACACCCTATTTGAACGAACCAAACATTAAGTCCTCGTAAAAAAAAAAAAATAAATAAATAAATAAACGAAACTAAACGCCACTGAAAGGCATCCTCAGAATTTCTCCACAGAATTTATAACGTGTCTAACATTAGGGTTTGTAGTTATATACATTCTCAAGGCGGTATTCTTGTGGGGTTAGGAAGCTTGCTAACACCTCTTCCTTACCGGTTTATTTCTGTATCTGCTCCGTTATTTTATTCTTGTGTGTTATTCATGTAATCCATGTCGACATTAAAAAGATATCATAAACCAAAAAACAAAAACAAAAAATTAATGGGTAGTTTGGAAAATAAATCGCTGAGGGAAAGGTGCTAGGGAGCCAAAAAGCAAAAATATATTAATGGTTAGTTTGGAAAATAAATCGCTGAGGAAACGGTGCTAGGGAGCCTCCTTAACCCACGGGAATACAGGTCTTATTGTAGTCCTGACCAGTGGATGAAATATTTTATTGGGTTTTATTGGTGTGCAGTAACGTAGCGTCACAGCCAGTCCGAATTTACCCTCTTCGATGCGTAGGGACCCTTGGCTAGGCTGCTATAGTTCGGCAGGTTTAAGGTCAGATCACTAGCCTACATACACGGATTACTTTTTCTATGCAAGGAAGAAGGAACCAAAGGCCAGAAGCCCTCAAGACTGTTCCTTCCAAGACAAAATAATAACAAAATAGGAGAGACAAATACAAGACCCGTTCATGTCGAGATGCCTGGACACACTGCGTCTGAACGACTGGAGGTCATAGGCAGTGGGAAATACAGACAGAGGGGGAGACAGTTCCAGAGTTGACCTGTTGCATACATGAAGGCCTGGGAATAACGCTTAACTCTTGCATTAGAGAGTTGGACAGAAAAGAGTTTGCTGTCAAGGTGGATGGAAAGCGGATGGAATTACAGGGTGCAAAAAAAAAAAAAAAAACTCCAGTCACCCTCTGAGGATCGAACCCACACACGGCCGTCGCTCACAATGTGGAGGAGGTGGAGGGGTTCTGACCACAAGACTACCTGGTGCCATGTTCACGTATCAGGTGTTCTTCTGTTATTAAATCTCTTACTTCCTGTCATCCTCTTTGTACTTATCTTTCTCACCCTTCATCTCTGTCTGTCTGTCTGTCTGTCTCTCTCCCTCTCTCTCTCTCTCTCTCTCTCATTATCCCACCCCCTCTCCTGCCTCATCCAATCCTCCACTTAAGTAATTAACCTGTGAGTTATTAGCCACAATACCTGGCCTCCTTAGAGTCCGTCCTCATGGTTGTTGCTACCACCATTGCAGGCCTAATGGTTGTTGCTACCACCATTGCAGGTAATGGTTGTTGCTACCACCATTGCAGGTCTAATGGTTGTTGCTACCACCATTGCAGGTAATGGTTGTTGCTACCACCATTGCAGGTCTAATGGTTGTTGCTACCACCATTGCAGGCCTGATGGTTGTTGCTACCACCATTGCAGGCCTAATGGTTGTTGCTACCACCATTGCAGGCCTAATGGTTGTTGCTACCACCACTGCAGGCCTGATGGTTGTTGCTACCACCATTGCAGGCCTAATGGTTGTTGCTACCACCACTGCAGGCCTGATGGTTGTTGCTACCACCATTGCAGGCCTAATGGTTGTTGCTACCACCATTGCAGGCCTGATGGTTGTTGCTACCACCATTGCAGACCTAATGGTTGTTGCTACCACCATTGCAAGCCTAATGGTTGTTGCTACCACCATTGCAGGTAATGGTTGTTGCTACCACCATTGCAGGCCTAATGGTTGTTGCTACCACCATTGCAGGCCTAATGGTTGTTGCTACCACCATTGCAGGCCTAATGGTTGTTGTTACCACCATTGCAGGCCTAATGGTTGTTGCTACCACCATTGCAGGCCTAATGGTTGTTGCTACCACCATTGCAGGCCTAATGGTTGTTGCTACCACCACTGCAGGCCTAATGGTTGTTGCTACCACCATTGCAGGCCTAATGGTTGTTGCTACCACCATTGCAGGCCTAATGGTTGTTGCTACCACCATCATGCCTACTATCACTATTACCACTACCATAGTTTACCTGTATCTTGCTATCACTACCACTATTACCACTACCATAGTTTACCTGTATCTTGCTATCACTATCACTATTACCACTACCATAGTTTACCTGTATCTTGCTATCACTATCACTATTACCACTACCATAGTTTACCTGTATCTTGCTATCACTATCACTATTACCACTACCATAGTTTACCTGTATCTTGCTATCACTATCACTATTACCACTACCATAGTTTACCTGTATCTTGCTATCACTATCACTATTACCACTACCATAGTTTACCTGTATCTTGCTATCACTATCACTATTACCACTACCATAGTTTACCTGTATCTTGCTATCACTATCACTATTACCACTACCATAGTTTACCTGTGTCTTGCTATCCTGCCTACTATCACTATTACCACTACCATAGTTGGCCTGTGTTCACCTGACGGTACTGGGCCACTGCTGCCACTCCAGTACCAGTCCACTGTGGCAGGAAATTCGGTGGATCATAGTGATGAGGCAAGAAGGAGTTTTGGGCCACTGGTCCAGTCCACCTCCAGCCTGACTGCACCTGACCCTTACCTGCACCTGGCCATCACCTGCACTGATACACCTGGCCATCTCTTCCTCCTGCTACTGCTTCCTACTCCTACTTCCAGCTCCTACTATTCACCTCTACCACCACCCACCACTGCCATAGTCTGCAATACTCAGAGTTGTTCTTTCCACTACTTACTATCACCACTATCATAATCACTACCACTATCACCACCACTACCAACATCATCACCACCACTATCACTGCTACTATCACCACCACTACCACCATCACCATGACCACTACCAAGACTACCATTACTACCACCACCATCGTCATTGCTGCTACTACTAATACCACTACGACAACAAATACCATTATCAAGACCGCTACCACAACCACCACTACTACCACAATAATCATCACTACCACGATCACCACCACTACCACCAACAAAAACATTATCATCATCAAAACCACTACCATCACCACCACCACCACCACCACCACCACCATCATCATCACCATCACCACCACCACTATCACCACCACCACCACCACCATCATCATCACCATCACCACCACCACCACCATCATCATCATCACCATCACCACCACCACCACCACTATCACCATCACCACCACCACCATCACCACCATCACCATCACCATCACCACCACCACCACCATCATCATCACCACCACCACCATCACCATCACTATCACCACCACCACCATCACCACCACCACAACCACCACCACCATCATCACCATCACCACCACCACCATCACCATCACCATCACCACAACCATCAGTCACCACCACCACCATCACCACCACCACCATCACCACCACCACAACAACCACTACCACCATCACCATCACCACCACTACCGTACCATCACCACAACCTCCACTATCACCATCAGTAACACCATCACTACCACCACTACCATCACTCTCACCACAACCACCACCACCACCTGCCCTTCTCCCTTCTCTCCATCACTCGGCCTCATCCCCATCATCACCCCCATCACCACCACCACCACCAGAGCCACCAAGTGAAGTGAAGATGGGACGGGGATAGACAGGATCCCACGGCGTCTGAGAGAGAGAGAGAGAGAGAGAGGTAATGACCGTCCAGCCAGCCACTCAGCAGGTAATTGGTGTGGCCTAATTGAGAGAGAGAGAGAGAGAGAGAGAGAGAGAGAGACACACACACACACACACACACACACACACACAACAAAAATGCCAAAAACGCACATAATAACTACGCTAATATTTAATCATACTTTTCATCATTATGGCCATGAAAAATCCGGCTGCCTCTCTTATTACCAAAGGATTTTTATTTATATTTTTTGCAGGACATAAAGCCCTTTAATTTCCCCTTCCTGCCCCAAACACACTCAAAGCCAGTGTTTTGCGTGCAGTGTGTGTGCTGGGGTGCAAAGACACGCTGCTTCACTAGCCAGGTCAAGCCAGGTAATCCAGGCTTTGGACTGACTGCAGGGAGTGGGGGGAAAGCCAAGGCAGTACCGTAGTGCTGACAGAACCAGTAGTGGACTAGCTGTTGGGGTGTGTTGGCGCCCTCTTTACTAGTTGACGCTTACTACATTATTATTATTATTATTATTATTATTAACACCACCACCATCATCACCATCGTCATCATCATCATCATCACCACCACCACCACCACCACCACCGCCATCATCACCAGTAAACAACAACCACACACTTCACACTATTATTTCCCATCACAAATCATTATTAAGTATGGCACATAACAGTAAGAAGGAGCAGTAAAGAGTGCAATACCCGCGCCACCAACTGGTCTAATGGCCGAATGGTTGACTTTGCCCTTTGCCCTTGACCTTCGACTAATTACTCTCAAACTCTAATTGCTTCATTCTTGCCTGATCATTGACCCTTCCACTAACTTGGGTTCAGATCAGATCAGAAGGGTTTTAATTGACTTTCCATTGACCTGACCCTTGATCTTTCCCTGTGACCTTGACCTTTGACCTACTGTTCTCAAAAGCAATATGTCAATCTCTTGAGTAATATTCAACTCATCCGTCAAGTTTAATCCAATTCTGATCAAAACTGTTTAAGATAATTTATTCACAGACAGACACACAGGTCGAGCTTTTACCTTAACACTGTGACCTTGACCCTTGACTGCTTCTTGTTAGCCCTGCCACCGAAGTGGGTTCAGATTAGGTCAAAACTGCAGCAGTTGACCTCTTCTAGTGACCTTGTCCTTTGAGTGACTGGTCTCGAAGGCGATTTTTTTTTTTTCTTAATATTCATCTTTTACAAAAAGTTTGGTCTAAATCGGAAAAAAACTAATATTCTTGTCCTGTGACCTCTGGCCTCGTGTTCCCAAAGCAGTAAATTTACTCCTTGGCTGACCTTCGTCCTGTCACCAAGTCTGGCTTAATTGGATGAAAACTAAGTTATTTTGTTAATAAGCATACATAAGAGTCCAACTTGACGTTGTCCTGTGACCTCGACCTTTGACAATTTGTGTTAAAAAATTTGACACTTCATTCTTGCATTGCCCTCAACCTTTCCTCCAAGTTGGGTCTATATTGGATAAAGATTGGCTGATGCAATTTACCAGGTCAACGTTTGACCTAAGCCTATTACCTTGGCCTGTATTTATTTACCTGTATTTATCTGTGTTGTCCACTTCCTGTTGTGGAGGGCGACGGGGCAGGGAGTCAGGTGTGTGCTGGCTCGTGTTGCCTCCCTCAGGTGGCTTTATATATTTTTCTATGTTCCTTCGGAATTCATTAACTGATGGCAACAACACTGCTTTGTTAGCAAGATCATTCCACATATCCACAACTCTCTGTGAGAAGGAAATGTTTCTGTAATCTTGATGTCTGTCTGTATATTTTCAGGCTGTGTCCGTTAGTGGCAGCATTATTCACTACAAACAATTCATTTATTTCTACTTAATCCATTCCTCTCATAATGCTGAAGGCGTCAGTGAGATCTCAGCCCACCAGTCTCTAATGTATTCAGCAGTAATTCCTGTAATATGACTGTATACTTATGTCCGCTGAAACTCGTAAAGGGTACAGCAATATGGTCATGCGTTACCTTCTTCCTCTTCCTCCTCTTTCTCTTCTTTGTCTTCCTCTTCCTCTTCTTTCTCTTCCTCCCCTTTCTCTTCCACCATTTTGCAAACGCTGACCTCCTCCTCGTCTTCTCCCTCTTTTTCTTTCTCCTCCCCTTCCTCTTCCCCTTCCTCACTCTTCTCTTCCGTCTCCCCCTCTCAAACACTGGCCTCTTTCTCCTCTTCCTCTTCCACCGCTTCCTCTTCTACACTCTCCTGTCTAACTTAACTTCTCCTTCCTCCTCCTCTGCTACTTCGTCTTCCTCCTCCTCACCTTTTCTTTATCTTCTTCCCATAGACACAAGGGTATATCCATATCTCCTTTTCCTCTTCCTTCTCTTCCTCTTCTTCTTCCTCCTCGCTTTTCTTTTCCACCTCCTCCTCCTCCTCCTCCTCCTCTCGAACCCCGAGACCTCTTCTTCCTCTTCCTCGCCCTCCATTTCCGCCTGTTCCTCTTTCATCTCTCCCTCTTCCTCCTCTCGAACTTTGACCACTTCTTAATTCTCCTCCTCTTCCTCCTCCTCCCTTTCCTCCTTCTCCTCTTCCTCTTCTGTCTCCTCCTCTAAAATATTGACCTTTTCCTGGTCTTCTTCTGCCTCCTCTTTCTCTTGTTCCTCACTGGTCCAGGGTCTAGAAAATGAAGTTAAACGTAATCTGGATCAGGCGACCGTGGCGGAACTTCTCTTCCTCCTCACCCACCTCTTCATTCTCTCTCTCTCTCTCTCTCTCTCTCTCTCTCACACACACAAACACACACACACACACACACACACACACACACACACACACACACACACGGCATCGTCGGATGTGGACGTCTGTACCGGCGCTCCATACCAGCTCAACACGGCCAGAGGCATTACCTAAATAAGTATCTTTGAATGAGTCAAGCTCTGTACCAGGTTAGACTAAATGATTTTTCATTATTAAAAGGAAAAGAAATAATAAGTTTAAATAAGACTGGTTGAAACAACAAAGAACCACGATGCGTTGAGTCAGCTGGGTTTGTTTATACTACAGAAAGACCGGGAAAGCGTGCACGCTGTAAGTACATACTCTGTTCATTTAGTATTACAAAATGGATACATACTTCAGTAAAACAAATTTGGAAAAGAAAAGGGATAAAAGTAAAAAGCAAAATGACGATTTCTACCAAGAACTAGTTGAAGTGGAGACTCACAATAGACTGGTTGAACGTGTACACAATCTAGAAATGGCTTTCAAAAATGAAATTGATGAAATAAAGAAGCAAATGCACTTGCAAAAGGAAGAGATAGATAAACTGGGAAAGGAGGCCAATAAGAAAGACACAACCATCAGTGAACTAACAGTGGAATTGAATACCATTAGGGAAGAAAGTGAGTGAAATGGGAAGTACAGTATTTAATCACGAGAGTGTTATGGAAGAGTTAAAAAATGACACAGAGACAATTAGACAAGCAAGCAGTCTTATGGACCAGAGCAGTGATATTGAGGAGAAGATAACACAGGTGAATGAAGCTGTGCAAAGCTACAAAAATGATGTAGAAACCACGTATGCTGAAATGGTGAAAGTAAAGAAAGACTTGGAAACAAGGGTGGAGGAAAAAAGCATTAAAAAGGAAGTGAAAAGAATAATCCAAAACAATCCAAAGTTAGTCAGAGATTCAGTAGAAATAAATAAATCAATAGTAATCACTGGTATAGAAGAGGAAGAAATTAAAAACAAAATCACTAGAGACAAAAAGGAGATGGCAAATGTAATGAACTTACTGAAAGAAGTATCAGAGGAAATCTGTAGTAAAGACATAGAGGAACACAAAAGGTTAGGGAAATACGAGAAAAGCAAGACAAGACCTCTAAAGGTGACTTTCCAGAGTGTAAACACTGTGGAAGAGATACTAAAAAATGCAAAGAATCTTATGGAAAAAGAGGAGTTCAAAAATGTATGGATAAAAAGATGTCTAACACAAGAGGAACTGGAATTACTGAAAAAGAAAAGGGAGGAAGCAAAAACAAAAAATGAGGGAAGATCAGAAGAGGACAAGAAGAAATTTTTTTACAAAGTAATAGGATTGCAGGTACGAAAGTGGTACACAAACAGGATGGAAGAAAAAGGAGGAAGGTAGTAGAACCATGTCATGACATGTATATAAACAAAATGATAAAGTTGATGTACTCAAATGTGGATGGAATGGTATCTAAATTACTAGAGATGAATGATTATGTCAGAGAAAATGAACCACAAATAATATGCCTAACTGAGACAAAATTAACACCAAGGATATCCAATGACATACTAAACTTAGAGGAATACAATATATGGAGAAGAGACAGAAATTTAAAAAAAGGAGGAGGAATTATAATATTAACTAAGAAAAATCTAAAAGTCAAGGAAATAAACCTAGATATACCATCACAAGTAGAACTGATTGCAGTAGAGATCGACACATCTGAAGGTAAAGTAATTGTAGCCAATTTGTATATGCCACCCAAATCAAACACATGGGAAAGAGACGAATATGAGGACCTAGCAGAGAGTACAATTCAGAGTATAAGATCCTTACTACATAAAATGGAAGAGAAATCGGAAAGAATTATACTAACTGGGGACTTCAATACAAATATAAATTGGAATACTCTAGATATAAATAGCCAAGAAAGCTGCTGGGACCAAAAGCTCCTGGATCTCGTACAAGAGTTTTTCTTAACGCAACATGTGAGGGAAACCACTAGAAAAAGAGGACTTGATGTACCTTCAGTGCTAGATCTAATATTTACTAGGCAAGAAAATGACATTGACAGTTTAATATATCACCCTCCACTCGGCAAAAGCGATCATGCAGTACTAAATTATAACTTCAGGATAGCATATGACATAGTAAACAGCACTGACAGTTACAAAAAGAGACTAAACTATAAAAAGGGAAATTATCAAGACCTAAAGAAGTATTTCTTAGAAGTTGATTGGGAAAATGAGCTTAGAGGACAAGATTTAAATGCTGTATATAAAAAATTTTGTGAATTTTATGAAATAGGAGTCCAGAATTACATCCCACAGCACAAAAGAAGCAGATAAGAAAATACAGAAATGGTTCAATACAGAATGTAAAATCTAAAGAAAGAAGAGATTTGTTGTGGAATAGATACAGAAGACACAATAGTGAAAGGGCATATAATAATTACAAACAGGCAAGAAACGACTATACAAGAATAAGGAGGGAAGCCCAAAAACAGTTTGAGGAGGATATAATAAATAAAAGTAGTGATCAACCAAAGCTGTTTTACAGCTATATCAGAAGCAAAACCAAAGTAAAAGATATAATACAATCCATCACGGACGAGGGAATCACTTATACACAAGAGAAAGATATTTGTGAAGCACTAAATAAGAATTTCCAATTAGTTTTTACAGAAGAAAAAAATTTTGAGAGAGACTATGTGGAACACGCATGTTCACACATACTACCAGATATACAAATAGCAGAAAAAGTAATACAAGAGGAGTTAAGTAGATTAGACAGAGGAAAAGCAAGTGGTCCTGATGAAATTTCATGTTGGGTGTTACGAGAATGTGCAAATGAGTTAAGTAAACCATTATTTTTAATTTTCAAGAAATCTTTGATATTTGGAAAAAAGCAAATATAGTCCCCTTATTCAAGAAAGGAAATAGACAAAATCCTCTCAACTACCGACCAGTATCACTGACTAGTGTTGTAAGCAAGGTATTAGAAAAACTTATAAGAAAAGCTTGGGTAAATCATCTAGAAAAACACAGTATGATAACAGAAAGACAGTTTGGTTTCAGAAAAGGAAAATCATGTGTTACTAATCTGTTGAGCTACTATGACAGAGTAACAAACACAATACAGGAAAGGGAAGGATGGGTGGACAGTATCTATTTAGATTTCAAGAAAGCTTTTGACACAGTACCACACCAAAGACTTTTATGGAAGCTGTACCATCAAGGAGGAATTCGAGGCAAACTGTTTTGTTGGATGCAAGACTTTCTCATAAAAAGAGAAATGAGGACAGTACTAAGAGGAAACTACTCATCTTGGAAAGAAGTGACTAGTGGAGTACCACAGGGTTCGGTGCTGGCACCAATCATGTTTCTAGTGTACATAAATGATATAAACAGTAACACTGGAGATGAGAGCTATCTGAATATGTTTGCAGATGATGCAAAAATACAAAGGAGAATTACTAGCACAGACTCTTGTAGGGAGCTACAAGAAGAATTAAATAAACTTCATGAATGGAGTAGTACATGGCATATGGAATTCAATGTGGACAAGTGTCATGTAATCAAGTTTGGTAAAAGTGGAAAAAGACCTGATTGGGATTATAAGTTAGGAAATAAAACCCTATACACATCAGAAAGAGAGAAAGACCTAGGTGTGATTATCAATAACAGACTATCTCCGGCTGACCACATCAGCGAGAAGGTACGGAACATGTATACACTGCTTGCAAATATGAGAATAGCATTCACATACATAAATGAAGACATGCTAAAAAGGATAATAACATCATTCATTAGACCAACCCTGGAATATGCATCAGTAGTCTGGAGTCCTCATCTCAAAAAGCATATAGACAAGATTGAAAAAGTTCAAAGGGCCGCTACAAGATGGATACCAAGCTTAAGGGACCTAAGCTATGAAGAAAGACTAAATAAACTGAATCTACCAACACTACAGGAGAGAAGGAAAAGAGGTGACATGATAATGCTATATAAGTGCATATCAGGAAAGGAGAAAATAGACATAAATGATTACTTAACATATGGAGAAGCATCAGCAAGAGGACACTGCAAAAAACTGCATAAGAAGAGAGGTGATAAAGACGTAAGGAAATTCAGTTTCCCAAACAGAGCAATTGATCAATGGAATGCACTACCGAATGAAATAGTGTGTGCCAAAACAATTCACAAATTTAAGGATATGTACGATAAATATGGTCTAAGACACGGGACAATACGAGCTTGACTCATTCCTGTAAAGATACAATTAGGTAAGAACAATTAGGTAAGAACACACACACACACACACACACGCACACACACACACGCCATCTCCTTTTCTTCGTACGGTGTGTCAAGGAAAATTAGGCCAACTTTTACGAGGAGATTCAGGAAGGAGGATGCAACTCTCCATCAGTCACCTCCTCCTCTTCCTCTTCCTCCTCTGTCTCATCCTCCTCTTGAACAGCGACGTCTTCTTATCCTCTTCCTCTTCCTTACTCCCCTGTTCAGCCTCCTTACTAGAACTAACCTCTTTCTCCTCTTTCCCCCTCAACCTCCTCTTCCAGCGCCTCCTCTCAGACATATCCTCTTCTTCCTCTGCAATACCCTCCTCTTCCGTCTTCTTGCACACACTGGCCTCTTCCTCTTCCTCCTCTTCCTCCCTCTCCTCTTCACCTTCTTCCTCTCACAGACAGGAAGGAATGCTGTCTGTCTGGATCAGTCTATATTAGGTCCATCGCATTACAGAACCTTCTTGGAGGGAGAGTGTTAGGCAGAATCAACATTTCCTTATGCTGGTCAAGTACGAATAGAGAAGGGGCGTCTGTAGGAAAAGTGATGCACATGAAGATCGGAATGCGTTGTTGGCTGTGTGTGTGTGTGTGTGTGTGTGTGTGTGTGTGTGTGTGTGTGAAATAACTCGAAGTGTTTGTCCGATTTTAACCAAACTTGATGAGATGGTTGAGGGACAGCCAATGAGGAAACCTATTGTCCTTTTAACCAATGGGTCAGAGGTCAAGGTCACAAGGCTAACGTTGACCTGGCAAACCACCTCAGCGAGTTTTCATCCAATTTAGACCAGACTTGGAGGAAGGGTTGAGGGTAAAGCAAGGATGAAGTGAATCAGTTTTGAGAATAAGTCACAGGGCAAGGTCAGAGGTCTTGTGTGTGTGTGTGTGTGTGTGTGTGTGTGTGTGTGTGTGTGTGTGTGTGTGTGTGTGTGTGTGTGTGTGTGTGTGTGTGTGTGTGTGTGTGTGTGTGTGTGTGTTTATATACTGATGCACAAATGTATATTAGGTTC
The DNA here is from genome assembly GCF_032717465.1 of Coenobita brevimanus. Lineage (NCBI taxonomy): Eukaryota > Metazoa > Arthropoda > Malacostraca > Decapoda > Coenobitidae > Coenobita > Coenobita brevimanus. The sequence continues at coordinate 59,250,929 of NC_137033.1, forward strand.
TCTGTTTGTTCCTTCGTACCGGATATAATTCCTTCACTGTTCAGTAGGGCTTCTTTGCTTACCTTCCCTCATGTATACAGTCTCAGCTAAATCTGTATAAAATTATGTGGCAGGAACAAGAATACGCGGTGACAAAAGACGTGCCCGGGTTCAGAGGGTCAGGCAGGTGTCCCCCCCACACCTGTATTGCAACTGCAGGTAAGAAGGCACAAGGTGAGAGCAACAGCAATTACCTTCACCTGGTGGCACCTGTCTCCTGCTGGCAACTCTTTATGCCAGCAGCTGGGAGTTTAATTCTCTCTCTCTCTCTCTCTCTCTCTCTCTCTCTCTCTCGTCTAATCCTTCTCAATCCTCTCCAAAGCCAGGCATCAATACGAGAATAAAATACAACTTTGTTTGCATAGCCTAATTGCCCAGCTCTAATGTTTTCCTAATTTTTCATTGTAATTTTTGAGGGTGTTTTTAATATGGTTTTAATACACACACACACACACACACACACACACACACACACACGAACAACACGGTGACTCAGACAAATGGTTGGCAGTGGTGGTGGTGAAGCCACAGACACAGACGAGCAGCACACACACACAAACACACTCACACACACACACACACACACACACACACACACACACACACACACAACACAAATGGTTGGCAGTGGTGGTGGTGACGCTACAGACACAGACCAGCAGCAGACGCCCACACACACACAACACACACACACACACACACACACACACACACACACACACACACACACACACACACACACACACACACAACACAAATGGTTGGCAGTGGTGGTGGTGAAGCCACAGACACAGACGAGCAGCAGACGCCCACACACACACACACACACACACACACACACAAAACACAAATGGTTGGCAGTGGTGGTGGTGAAGCCACACACACAGACGTGCAGCAGACGCCCACACACACACACACACACACACACACACACACACACAACACAAATGGTTGGCAGTGGTGGTGGTGAAGCCACAGACACAGACGTGCAGCAGACGCCCACACACACACACACACACACACACACAAATGGTTGGCAGTGGTGGTGGTGAAGCCACAGACACAGACGAGCAGCAGACGCCCACACACACACACACACACACACACACACACACACACACACACACACACACAACACAAATGGCTGGCAGTGGTGGTGGTGCAGCCACACACACAGACGTGCAGCAGACGCCCACACAAAAATGGTGAGAAACATCAACAACCGCCAGACACAAATGTTGTTACGAATCCCTTGGTGTGCGATATGACAACACAAACAAAGTGAAACCATCTAAGTTTTCATTTTATGTAAACAGAAAAAAAAAAAAAAACTGACATTTCCTCAGAAGCATAAGACAGGACACTGGAAAGCTGCTAAAACGAGTCATCAACGGTGACGCAAAAAAGATGATGAAGGTGTCTTTGGCAAAGCCTGATAGAGGCCAAAGATGTATTGCCTGAGTATCTATCTATCTATCTATCTATCTATATCTGTGGAGAGAGAGAGAGAGAGAGAGAGAGAGAGAGAGAGAGACAGACAGACAGACAGAGAGAGAGAGAGACAGACAGACAGACAGACAGACAGACAGAGATGAGGTACGAGAGTGATGAAACTTTTTCTCGTTCAGATAAATGCATTGTCAGTTATTCAATAAATATGGAATATTTACAGGGTCTCTCTCTCTCTCTCTCTCTCTCTCTCTCGCAGGGATCCTCAAACATTAACTCTTTCTACCTGGTGAAGTATTACTGTATTTATTCTTTGTACAAACAGACGATTTTAAGCCGGATGAGGGATTTTTCGAGAGGGTTAGTTTGATCAAGCTTCATCATCCCTGCCACTGTTAGCGATGGACCCGCTGTTTATATTCGGCTTTATTGGATTTTCGTCTGCAGTGCTAAATCATTAATGCCCACTTAAGTGAACTCAAAATATATATATATATATATATATATATATATATATATATATATATATATATATATTTCTGTTTACTTGTTCTTACCTCCGTAAAGGAGGTTATGTTTTACCCGGCCTTTGTTTTTCTTTGTCTGTCTGTCTGTCTGTTAGCAGAATTACTCAAAAAGTCATGAGCTGATTTTGATGAAGTTCTGTGGAAGGGCTGGCCATGGGCCAAGGAATTAATGATTAAATTCTGGGTCAGATCCTGATCCTGATCAGGAGTATCCCGCACAATATCTCCAATAGTTCTCAATGAATTGAAATGGAATTTTGTGGAAAGGTGCGCCACTAATGAAGAAAGAATTTTTTAAATTTTGGAGCGGATTCGGATCCGGATCCTGGATGACTCAAAAAGTTATGAACGAATTTTGATGGAATTTTGTGAAGGATGGACCAAGGAAGAAACGATGAGATTTTCAGAAGGATCCGGATGAGGCTCCTGATCCTCTATCCACAGATCCGGATCCATTCTAATGGCAATGGCATTGGCGGAGGTATGCGCTCTCTGAGAGCTTTCTAGTTGCTTTTCTCTGTATACATCATTCTATTGGCAACCTTCTCAGTGAGGGTAAAATAATGAAGCTTTTATGAATATCGGTCAGCACAGTGACTTGTGGTAAGTGTGGCGCTGGGGCTTTACCGTGTACCTGGATTGCCACCATCACCTTGTACCTGTACACCTGCACTTAGGCATCTACCGAGCCGGAGCAGGTGTGTGTGTGTGTGTGTGTGTGTGTGAGAGAGAGAGAGAGAGAGAGAGAGAGAGAGAGAGAGAGAGAGAGTATGTACGCATATATGTGTGCACAATTTTCTAGTAATTACCCCCAGCACGTGTCGGCGAATGTTGTATCCATAGAAGCCACACACACACACACACACACACACACACACACATTAACGTGCTGAGTCTAAGTGCTTTGGTGTGCCTCTCATTCCACACTGATGGCGTCCAATAGATTTTGACTTTTTCTTGTTTTATTTCACGTCTTTCTGAGGGGAGAAAACCCGCGATATGACCAAGACCAACTCGATCTCAAGTCCTTTCAGTTTGCGGCTGGATGTGCTAACCAATGCAGCCCACACCTGAGAGACGGCGAGTGTAAAGGTGAATGAAGATGTTGACACTCTTATGATTGTTTTTGTACCTGTATACCTTCCACTACAGGTGTTGGTGAGGTGATGATGATGATGGTGGTGGTGGTGATGATGATGATGATGATAACGATGATAATGATGATGATAATGATGGTAGCAGGTGCACGTGTCACACCCACCGCCTCAGTCATTTCACTTTAGTCATTTCAGGATTAGTGCAAGACTCATCCAGCCTCACGACCAATGACCTTCACGGGCTGGCAGAAACAGCTGTGAGGGGCATTGCAATTAAGTCTTATATGGCGTCATCCTCTTGCAATCTGACTGCAATTTTCTCTCCTGCAATTAACCTGACGCAAGGAAGAGTCAGACAGAATAATGTTGCATGATTTGTGTGTGTGCAATTCCGGAGTAAAATTACGAGAGTCAAATCTTTTATGTACAATCAAGGAAAATAATTAAGTCTTCAACTGGTCTAGTACACACTCATACGTCCGTCATTCTCCTCCCTGGCGCATCATATCAGAAAGAATCGCTCATGGACAGGGAATACGACAATCGGTTCACATTATGGATTCAGCAGTCAGCAGAGGAAAGTGAGAAGCAGAAGAGGTGAAAGATTAGTCAGCAGAAGAAAGAGAGAAGCAGAAGAGGTGAAAGATTAGTCAGCAGAGGAAAGTGAGAAGCAGAAGAGGTGAAAGATTAGTCAGCAGAGGAAAGTGAGAAGCAGAAGAGGTGAATAATAAGTCAGCAGAGGAAAGTGGTAAGCAGCAGAGGTGAAGCAGAACTACTCTCACCAGCAGTACACACTCCTGCTATGTACTGCTTTCCTCCCTTCTTCTTCCTCTGTCTCTTCTACAGCTTTACAGGTTTTCATATTAGGTTTGTACCACCTCAAAAATTATTATTATTATTTTTTACTCTCTCTCTCTCTCTCTCTCTCTCTCTCTCTCTCTCTCTCTCTCTCTTTGCCTTTGTTCTTGTCTGTTCGTCCTTGAGGGTGCCAAGAAAACACGTCCTCGTAATGAAGTGACCAGAAGAGCGAAGGATGCCATATTTACACACACTTCCGCGTCCTGGAGCTCCCTAACACCTCTTCCTTAGCGATTCATTTTCAGATACGGCTGGTTAGTACCCTTTTCCACGCTATGAATGTTAAATTAGACGATATTAGAACAGTTAACATTGCACAGAAGAGGGCAGCAATAAGCAAAATAAATCGCTAAAGAAAAGATGTTAGGGAGCTTCCTTAACCGACGAGAATACGGGTCCTCTGAGGCTGCTATGGCTCACTTTCAGATTCAATAAAGCGTCTTAAAAACCGTCTTGGGGAGGGAATGAGTCAGGGGCAGTACCGGTAGTGTGTGTGTGTGCGTGAAGTGGTGGTAAGGTATCCACAACACCTGTCTCTTTGCGACTTATTTTACACCTTACACTTCCCTACCCTCTTGCCTGCCACTGTTGTACTAACTGGCGAGATCAAAATGACGTAAATAACAGGTATAAATAACAGGAGTATCATGCCAAATAACACGTGTAAATAACATTATTATTATTATTATTATTATTATTATTATTATTATTATTATTATTATTATCACTATTATTATTACCATCATCATTATCATCATTACTACTATTACTGGTACTATACTACTATTATTATTGTTATTATTATTATTATTATTATTATTATTATTATTATTATCTGATAATCATTACCATATCCTTATCATTACTACTACTACTACTACTACTACTACTACTACGATTATTATTGTTATTATTGTGATTTTATCTGACAAGGATCCCTAAGCCCTTTCACGTCAATTGATGGCCAAGGTTAGTCAGGCTGGAGGATGGCTTTGACTAGTAACCAAGGAGACGCAGTCCTACCGCATAAATCAGGCTCATAGAAAATCATAGTCACGACATAGTATTCAGGTTATAACAGTAGCCCAGTCCCGTCAGGTGAAAGCAAATCGGATATACCTGCAGACACACCCCTTCCCGTTCGTACTTAGCCAGCATGGGGAGAGAGAATTTTGGCTGTCACTCTCCCTGCAAAGAAATGGTTACTTTAGGCCTTGCGGTGGATCGAATACGGACTATGAGAAGAGGAGGTGCAAGAGAAAAACGAGAAAGAGGAAGAAGAGGAAGAGGTGAAGGAGGTTTATAATGAAGAGGAGGCGGAAGAAGAGGAGGAAAGAGAGTGAAAAAGAGGAAGAAGAGGAAGAAGTTTGTGCTCGACAGGAAGCAGAAGAGGAGAAAGAAGAGGGGGAAGAGGAAGAGGGGGTTAATATTGAAGAGGAGGCGGAAGAGGAGGAGGAAGAAGAAAAGAGTGACAAAGAGGAAGAGGAGGAAGAGGTGCGTGTTCGATGGGAGGTAGAGGAGGAGGAGAAAGAGGACGAGGAAGAGGTGGAGGAAGTTAACATTGAAGAGGAGGTGATGAAGAAGAGGAAGAAGAAGAAAAGAGGAGGAAGAGGAAGAAGTTAGTGTTGGACAGGTGGCAGAAGAGGATTACACACAGGATTACACAGGAAAGCAAACAGCAACAGACCTTATGGTCCTTTCGAGGCTGCTTGTTAGAGAAAACTATGACTACAAGATCTAACTCTACATGCTGAAGGATAAGGATAGTAAAGCAAGAAGGCTCCCCCCACCACCAAACCCTCCAGGAAAAAGTGAGAAAAACCACCATGCAGCATGGAAAAACTGTCATGGAAATTTTATAGGAAACACTGGAAAGGAAAAGGCACATTCTATAATACTTTATCTATAAGCTACCCGATAGAGTAACCTGAAAAAGAAAGTAAACAAATAAAATAATAGTTACGGCATGACATTATAAACCGGTACATTGAGTTAATGGGAAGTCTGTGGACATAACGTGGAAGCTACACACTGCACAGTGTGGATGTTTAGGGGTGGTGCGGCAGCCTTGCCTGGCGCTTTTAAGGTAGGCAGCAGTCAATCAGGCCCTAGCTCCGTTTGCTCCACTGAGACAAGGAAGTTCCCCATGTGGGACAGTACACAAGTTTCATCCTGAAGCAGTGACCCCTGGTACATTAAAAAAAAATCCCGATGGTGGTCACTTGACTAACATGGACCCTCAGTGATCCACAGCCCATCACAGGCCGAAAATAAGAGTAGTGACCGTTAACTCAAGGTTATCTGTGCAGATCCTAATCTGTGCTTATATTGCTTTCTTTGCATTGGGGAGATTGAAAAATATATAAGACGGGTGTCTTAGATAAAAGGGGATTGCACAGTGCACAGTGTGGATGTGCAATGCACAGAGTGGATGTTTAGGGGTGGTGCGGCAACCTTCCCTGGCGCTTTTTAGGTAGGCAGCAGTCAATCAGGCAATAGCTCCGTTCACTCCACTGAGACAAGGAACTCTCCCATGTGGGACAAGTACACAAGTTTCATCCTGAAGCAGTGACCCCTGGTACATTAAAAAAATCCCAATGGTGGTCACTTGACTAACAGGGACCCTCAGTGATCCACAGCCCATCACAGGTCGAGAGTAAGAGTAGTGACCGTTAACTCAGGGTTGTCTGTGCAGATCCTAATCTGTGCTTACTGTATATTACCTCATTTGCTTTGGGTAAATCGAAAAACATATAATGACGTGACGTGACGCAATGTTAAGTTTACGGGGTGTCCTGTAGACACGAGGGGACAGCACAGTGTGGATGTTTAGGGGTGGTGCGGCAGCCTTGCCTGGCGCTTTTAAGGTAGGCAGCAGTCAATCAGGCCCTAGCTCCGTTCACTCCACTGAGACAGGGAACTCTTTCATGTGGGACAAGTACACAAGTTTCATCCTGAAGCAGTGACCCCTGGTACATTAAAAAAATCCCGATGGTGGGCACTTGACTAACACGGACCCTCAGTGATCCACAGCCCATCACAGGTCGAAAGTATGAGTAGTGATCGTTAACTCAGGGTTATCTGTGCAGATTCTAATCTGTGCTTATATTGCTTTCTTTGCACTGAATAAATTGAAAATGTATAATATCGTGAGAAGGAAGATGAGAAAGAGGAGGAAGAGGTTAGTATTGAAGAGGAGGTGGAAGAGGAGGAGGATGAAGAAGAGGAAGAAGAGAGCGGAAAAAGAGGAAGAGGAAGAAGTTAGTGTTGAACAGGTGGTGGAAGAAAAGAAGGAAGAGGAGGAAGAAGAGGAAGAGGATAATATTGAAGAGGAGGAGGAAGACAGCGAAAGAGAGGAGGAGGAGGAGGAAGTTGGTGCTTGACAGGAGAAAGAAGAGGAGAAGGAAGAAGAGGAAGAGATAAAGGAGATTAATAAGGAAGCTGAGGCGGAAGAAGAGGAGGAGGAAGAAGAAAAGGAAGAAGTGGGTGCTGGATGGAAGGAGACGAAATGCGATGGAGAGGAAACAGCAGAAGAAGGAGAGAGAAGGATGAGAGAGAGGCGAAGAAGGAGAAGGAAGGAAGGAAGGAAAAGAAAAGATGGAGAGTTGCTGCTTCGCCACTTCACCTTCAAGTGACAGGTGACCCGAGCCTCCAAGTTATACCTCAAGGGCGAGAGCATGAGGAAGAAGATAGCATTTTTTTTTTTTTTTCGTTTCGCGAGTGGAGAAAGAGGAGGAAGAAGAGGAGGAGGAAGAAGACAAGGAAGAGGAGTTCCGGCACGGTCAACTGATGCTATTGTCGTCTGTAGGAGTAAGAGTAAAAGGAAGAGGAAGAAGAAGAGGAAGAGGAAGATGAAGAGTAAGAGTAAAAGGACGAGTAAGAGTAAGAGAAAGAGAAAGAGGAAGAGGAAGAGCGTAAGAGTAAGAGGAAGAGGAACTGTAAAAGGAAGAGGAAGGGTAAAAGGAAGAAGAGTAAAAGGAAGAGTAAAAGGAAGGGAAAGGGTAAAAGAAAGAGCAAGAGTAAAAGAAAGAGGAAGAATAAAAGGAGGAAGAGTAAAAGGAAGAGGAAAAGTGAGAGGAAGAGTAAAAAGAAGAGCAAGAGTAAGAGTAAAAGGAAGAGTAAGAGGAAGAGGAAGAGCAAAATGAAGAGTAAGAGGGAGAGGAATTGTATAAGGAAGAGGAAGAGTAAAAGGAAGAGTAAAAGGAAGAGGAAGAATAAAAGGAGAAAGACCCAATCATCCTAGAGCTAGGCAACTATGGCCATATAGCCCCGCTAGGTTACAGGAGCGCGCTACCCCTCCCGACAACGGTGACCCGACAGAAGCTCAAACTCGCAACCTCGCAGTTGCGAGTCGGGCGCTCTGCCTCTGAGCCACCCTGCCTCTGAGCCACCGCACCCCCTAGGAGGAGAAAGAGTAAAAGGAAGAGGAGGAGTAAAGGGAAGAGGAAAAATGAGAGGAGGAGTAAAAAGAAGAGCAAGAGTGAGAGTAAAAGGAAGAGTAAGAGGATGAGGAAAAGAGGAGAAACAGGAGGAGGAAGAGGCAATGGTCCGATCAAGGATATTTCATTGTAACAAATTTCACACTATTTTATTTGCAGAGGGAGAGTCTGCAACCAAGAGGTAAAGAACAATATCTTTTTTATGCAAGGAAGAAAGAACAACTGTTTTGACAATGAGATGGTTAAACTTGTAACTTTTAGACACAAAAGTTCTATAAAGTTAGGGAAAAATAAAAGATATGTATATAAAATTACAGAAAAGTCTTATTCGTACTTCAGTTATCATCACACGTAGCGATCACTATTAACTTGGCGGAAAAGGTTTGCAAAGACAGAACGTTTCCGGCACTACTTCGTCTAGCGCAACACCGCGTCATACCCACTCCCTGCCACACCACCAAGGAGGTAGTCTCGTATTCCTCCGCGGTTGTGTTTATACCTAATTTTTCCGCATCCTCGTATTATCATTATTTTCCCTCATCCAGGATAACATTTACAACCATACAACTAATAATCTGACAGCTAAGGAAGCACGGAAGAGCGAGGAAGTATGGTGAGTGCAGTGTTATGTAATGTTATAAAATACTGTACATGATTATTTGTTTATCTTGGCAGCTCGAGTGGCTGGATGAGAAACATCACTTATATATGTTTTTCTTTTTGTACCGAGGTCAGTTAAAAATGTGCATCATATATTTGTTTTATATTCATTGCTAGATCTTTCAGTCTGTATGATTTGATCTGAATAAATTTGTCTAGTGGTAAAAGAGAATACTCAAAGTTGTCACGACGATTAATAGACTTGGTGATAATATTCCGGGCTTACAATTCATTCTCACCTTTTTAAAAGTTATACTTTAGCTAAAAAAAGAAAAAGAAAAAAGACGAATTGTCACGACTTTAGGAGAGTTAATCAGTAACACAAGCCAGTTAGTATTATGATGCAGGGAAGAAGTTAGTCAACACGGAACTTTCTGCAGCACTCCGTGTTTCCACCTACCATGGCACATTGGGCAAGTTATGTATTCTTACGCGCGCAGAATCTCAAGCACTGAGTTACAGAGCTTAGTGATCTCTAGTCATTTTCACAGGGGAGCAAGGTGGCTCAGTGGTAGAGCGCTGGACTGAAGATCGCGAGGTCGAGAGTTCGCTCCCCGCCCGAGTAGCTGCCTTTGCTGGGAGGGGTAGCGCTTCTGTACCCCTAGGGCTGTATGATACATCTTGGGCAAGCTTGGGGGAGTAATCCCTTTAGTCATTTCCGCAAATTGCATAAAGTAATTTCTTGTGTTCCGGGTAATACAAAGGACTATACGGTTAATGATCTGACATGATGAAGTCTGGGAGAGCGAGGACGTAGGGAGTGTGCAGTGTTCTCCATAATAAAAAAGTCAGGATCATTTAACTTCCCAGCTGGGATACGGAGATGAGATTTATCTTTTGTGTGATACACTATCACTTGTCAGTAAAATTTTTCAGGATCGTACGAATCATGTGAGCTGCATAAAGACACTGGCTGCTACTTTTTTTTTTTTTTTCTGTCCAGTCACGACACAATTCCCCCCCCTTCTGTTAAATCATGCCCTTTGCAATAGGGACATGAACTGTAAAGTGATGGTTGGGATTGGAATATGTTTGGCTGGTTTCCGTATCACCCACTGGCGACAAAATCCTTTCCCTCCTGTCTTATCGTTGTGCTGTAAGATAAGCATTGATAGCTAACACACCCGGTAACATCAGCCCTTATTCCATGCCAGTCGGGAATCCCTGAGCGTCGTAGGGGGATTGATTGATTAATTGATTGGTTGGTTGTTTGATTAAAGAAAATATTGCTGATATAGCCGGTCTGTTTTCACCTGACGGAACCGGGCCACTCCAGTAATAACAATACTTAGTCGAGGTTGCATGGAAGTCGAAGAGCCTTAGTAATGAGCTACAAATGAGACTCCTTGGTTACTAGTGAAATTATCCTTCCAGTCTGACAACATATCCATCAACTGAGTTGAAAGGGGATAGGGATCTTTTTCAGATCAAATTTCAAGTATATTTACCGGTACTCTTTTCATTTTAACTTGGCCTAGAGTTTCGTCTCATATCATTTTATATCCCAGAACTCACTGTCAGAATAACACAATACCCTGGCTTAACATCCTTTCCATAGCACTTACTCGTGACTAGCATCCTATTCTATCGTTAATCTACCCGTTGCTCAGCATTCAAGATGGAGAAGTTTCTAATTTTAGGCCAAGCTAAAGTAGTATAGTAGGGTAGTGTTGTAAATGTAGGATAGTAGGGTAGTGTTGTAGGATAGTAGGGTAGTGTTGTAAATGTAGGATAGTAGGGTAGTGTTGTAAATGTAGGATAGTAGGGTAGTGTAGGATAGTAGGGTAGTGTTGTAAATGCAGGATAGTAGGGTAGTGTTATAAATGCAGGATAGTAGGGTAGTGTTGTAAATGCAGGATAGTAGGGTAGTGTTGTAAATGCAGGATAGTAGGGTAGTGTTATAAATGTAGGATAGTAGGGTAGTCTAGGATAGTAGGGTAGTGTTGTAAATGCAGGATAGTAGGGTAGTGTTGTAAATGCAGGATAGTAGTGTAGTGTTGTAAATGCAGGATAGTAGTGTAGTGTTGTAAATGCAGGATAGTAGTGTTGTAAATGCAGGATAGTAGGGTAGTGTTGTAAATGCAGGATAGTAGGGTAGTGTTGTAAATGCAGGATAGTAGGGTAGTGTTATAAATGCAGGATAGTAGGGTAGTGTTGTAAATGCAGGATAGTAGGGTAGTGTTATAAATGCAGGATAGTAGGGTAGTGTTGTAAATGCAGGATAGTAGGGTAGTGTTGTAAATGCAGGATAGTAGTGTAGTGTTGTAAATGCAGGATAGTAGTGTTGTAAATGCAGGATAGTAGTGTTGTAAATGCAGGATAGTAGTGTAGTGTTGTAAATGCAGGATAGTAGGGTAGTGTTGTAAATGCAGGATAGTAGTGTTGTAAATGCAGGATAGTAGGGTAGTGTTGTAAATGCAGGATAGTAGGGTAGTGTTGTAAATGCAGGATAGTAGGGTAGTGTTGTAAATGCAGGATAGTAGGGTAGTGTTGTAAATGCAGGATAGTAGGGTAGTGTTGTAAATGCAGGATAGTAGTGTTGTAAATGCAGGATAGTAGTGTTGTAAATGCAGGATAGTAGTGTAGTGTTGTAAATGCAGGATAGTAGTGTTGTAAATGCAGGATAGTAGTGTAGTGTTGTAAATGCAGGATAGTAGTGTTGTAAATGCAGGATAGTAGTGTAGTGTTGTAAATGCAGGATAGTAGTGTAGTGTTGTAAATGCAGGATAGTAGGGTAGTGTTGAAAATGCAGGATAGTAGTGTAGTGTTGTAAATGCAGGATAGTAGTGTTGTAAATGCAGGATAGTAGGGTAGTGTTGTAAATGCAGGATAGTAGGGTAGTGTTGTAAATGCAGGATAGTAGGGTAGTGTTGTAAATGCAGGATAGTAGTGTTGTAAATGCAGGATAGTAGGGTAGTGTTGTATTTGCAAGATTGTTTATATGTATGAGTGTGAGGGTTTGCGATATACAGGAGGATCAAAGAGTCCTGCAGGCATTACAAGGATTTATCGTAAGCTCTGCATGTCTTTGTAAATCCTGCAGGACTTTTTGGATACTTTACGGTATATATTAATTGTTTACGACTTAAACTTTTGGGTTATGGTTTTTCCCACCTGAAATATTAACTTTTTTTTTTTTTTTTTTTTTTTTTTTTTGCCCCGTTCATATGGAGTAAAAAAAAAATGGATAAAGTTTTTGCTCGCTATTAAATTTGAATACCAAGTTTGTTATTACCTTGTCTACTTGTTTATGGGCAGCCACTAACACGAGAGAGAGAGAGAGAGAGAGAGAGAGAGAGAGAGAGAGAGAGAGAGAGACAATGTGGGATGTGAGATGATAGGAACAAGTAGGTACCTGTGCGCAGCTGATGGAACTTTTTTTTTTTTTTTGGTGTGTGTGTGTGTGTGTGTGTGTGTGTGTGTGTGTGTGTTTTAGGCTGATGTAAAAGTGCAAGAACAAGTGAGTATGTAAATGACGGAATGAACGAGTGTGTACAGTAGGATGACGAACGCGTGTGTTTGTGCTTAAGTGATTGAAAGTGTGTGTGTGTGTGTGTGTGTGTGTGTGTGTGTGTGTGTGGAGGCTGCTGCAGGAGGCACAAAGGAACAAGTCTGCATTAAGATAGCCAATCTGGAACATGAGAATTACCCCAACTGAAGAAATATGAGGACTGTAGCTGTTACGTATTACGATATTTATAACTTGTTCCTGATGTATAATTAGCGTAGGAAATTAACTTTAGTCATCAGAAATCGATTATATAAATGCATAACAAAAAAAAAAAGTCTGATGCTGGCAAGAGTAAGGCCACGTATATATATGTCATCAGGTTCAAGGTGCCATGTTATATCTTCACGTCTGTAGTCTCATTGTAACATATCAGTACCGGTATATTTATTGTACAGAAAGAAGGATTCAATCTTTCCACATTAAATGGCTGTCATAATTTATTTCTTTCAGTCTTTCCCTCTTTGCAATAAGACATGTTCCTTGCAGTGATGTATCTCATGGTCGGACAACTCTGGCATGCAATTGCAGATAAAGCTAAACTTTTATCAAGGGAAGTGTGGGTCATACAAGACTCCGTAAATATAATCTATCTATCTATCCATCTGTCTGTGTCTATCTGTCTATATTTATCTGTCTATCTATATACAGAAAATACGGTATAATTCCCTCCTCTGTGAACTGTTTCAGAGCAAATTTTCACTGGGAATATACTGTTCATAACCTCTCACAGTATTAACAACAGGTGTGCCAAGCTGTATACATCTGCATGTAAATTGTAGCCTATATGGAAACTCCTCCCTTGCTCTCAATTTTCCCGCCTCATACATTTAAATGTACGCTCTCTCTCTCTCTCTCTCTCTCTCTCTCTCTCTCTCTCTCTCTCTTATTTTTCATTTCTCACAAATTATCAAGACTGTTTATTTCTAGACATTTTTCGAAGCTCTCTCTCTCTCCCTCCCTTCACACTGCTTTTACTTCATTTGTTTCCCCAGAATTTTCCACCTGTTTCCCGCCGTTCTTTGTCTGCAAGTTGTTATCCGTTTTTCATGTGGATGTTTTGCTTGTACCCTCTTGTCTGTCTCGTTTTCTGTAATCATCTTGTATACATATAGCTTTAAGTCTTTGTGCTTTTAACTTCTGCACTGTTTTCTGCATGGATAGTTTTACCATTTTCATGTTTTATCTTCGCTTATTTCTGGAACCTACCTCATGCCATCCTGAGGAGAAGGATGAGGAGGAAGAGGAGAAGAAGGATGATGATGATGATGAGGAGGAGGAGGAGAATAAGGATGATGATGATGATGAGGAGAATAAGGATGATGATGAGGAGGAAGAGGAGGAGAATAAGGATGAGAATGATGATGATGATGAGGAGGAGGCTATAAGTGGTCCTGAACCGTATAATGTAGTATATATGATACCGTCAACTCGAATATTTTTCCTCAGTCAAGTAAAATTGTTTGTAAATAGCAAGAATACATAAATGAGGTCCTTGATTTGAAGAGGTTAATATTGTAAACAGCAAGAATATACTGTATTATCAGTAAGGTCCTTGGGTTGAAGAATACATAAATGAGGTCCTTGATTTGAAGAGGTTAATATTGTAAATAACCAGAATATACTGTATTATCAATAAGGTCCTTTAGTTGAAGAGGTTAATATTGTAAATAGCCAGAATATACTGTATTAATAAGGTCCTTGGGTTGAAGAGGTTAATATTGTAAATAGCAAGAATATACTGTATTATCAATAAGGTCCTTGGGTTGAAGAGGTTGATATTATGTGGTATGGTATTACGTCCCAGTGTGTCGATACCAGGACGATGGAAATACCCCAAGGGAATATTTAGGCGCGACAGGCAGGATACTGTACCGGTATATCTCCTTCAGTAATAATATCAGACAAAAATTACACAAGGGAATACTTGGGTGAAATACCGTAGTTATACAAATTATATCGCTGAAGAGGAAGTGGCAGAGCCTCATAAGCTTACAAGGAAACAGTCCTGTGTCAGTATTAACACGATACCGGTATTACACGCGTCAAAATATATCGCTGTGATGAAAATATAGCCCTGTTTATATATCAGATTTATATTACACTAGAGAATATTAAGGTCAAACAGACTAAGTACATCACTATGACGAAAATACAGCCCTGTTTATGCAGTATATCAGACTGTTAGCTATAGAACTCTAGAAAATATTCAGGTGAAACACACCAAATAACTCGATAAAACAAGCAGCAACAAAGTCTTAAAAAGTCTCACTAAGCCAACTGGAACATAGCCTTTTTTGGTGAATACCTTAATATTCTTTTGTATATTATCCATGCAAATTACCGCAGTATTTCAATGGCATCAGTAACGATCAAGAGAATATTTGGGTTAATCCGGCGAAATAAATGGGCAAAGACGAGGTGCCAAACAGCTTGTAAAATTAACAGGAAAACAACCGCATGTCGATATTTTACCCTATTTAAATGTGAAAACAGCTGTATGTCGATATTTTACGCTATTTAAATGTGAAAACAGCTGTATGTCGATATTTTACGCTATTTAAATGTGAAAACAGCTGTATGTCGATATTTTACCCTATTTAAATGTGAAAACAGCTGTATGTCGATATTTTACGCTATTTAAATGTGAAAACAGCTGTATGTCGATATTTTACCCTATTTAAATGTGAAAACAGCTGTATGTCGATATTTTACCCTATTTAAATGTGAAAACAGCTGTATGTCGATATTTTACGCTATTTAAATGTGAAAACAGCTGTATGTCGATATTTTACCCTATTTAAATGTGAAAACAGCTGTATGTCGATATTTTACCCTATTTAAATGTGAAAACAGCTGTATGTCGATATTTTACGCTATTTAAATGTGAAAACAGCTGTATGTCGATATTTTACCCTATTTAAATGTGAAAACAGCTGTATGTCGATATTTTACCCTATTTAAATGTGAAAACAGCTGTATGTCGATATTTTACCCTATTTTAAATGTGAAAACAGCTGTATGTCGATATTTTACCCTATTTAAAATGTCAAAACAACTTTCTGTCGATATTTTAATCTATTTAAATGTCAAAACTGCTGTGTCACTATTTTACGGTGGTTAAATGTCAAAACAGCTGTATGCCACAATATTACGATGTTTAAATGTCAAAACAGCTGTATATCGATATTTTACGATGTTTAAATGTCAAAACAGCTGCATGTTGATATTTTATGCTATTTAAATGTCAAAACAGCTGTAGGCCTATGTCACTATTTTACGGTGTTTAATTGTCAAAACAGCTGTAAGTCGATATTTTACGGTGTTTAAATGTCAAAATAGCTGTTTGTTGATATTTTATGCTATTTAAAGTTCAAAACAGCTGTAAGTCGATATTTCACGCTATTTTAATCTCAAAACATCTGTATGTCGATATTTTATGCCATATAAATGTCACACAAAAGAATATTTAGGTGTTAGAGCCAATGCACAACTTTATGAAGAAAATACAGAGCCGCTGACATTATTGCAATAGTACACCACAAGCGATCATATGTAAGTGATATATCGGGGCAAAATAAGTCGGTAAAGAGGAGGTGCTTGAGAGTCTGCAAAGTCCACTGCCTTTCAGCGTGACAAAGGGGCTGTCCTCCTTCAGGGAACTTTTCTCCTTCTGTAATTTAAAATGTCATAAAACCCAGCCTGGCCTTTCGTGCCAAAATGATGACTTAGAGAGGCCGGCCACAGAGAAATGGAGGCGGAAGGGAAGGAGAACTGCAGACTGGGTGGTAGTGTAGTGATGGCTTTAGTTATGCAGTGGTGGTGTAGTGATGGCTTTAGTTGTGCAGTGGTAGTGTAGTGATGGCTTTAGTTGTGCAGTGGTAGTGTAGTGATGGCTTTAGTTGTGCAGTGGTAGTGTAGTGAAGGCTTTAGTTGTGCAGTGGTAGTGTAGTGATGGCTTTAGTTGTGCAGTGGTGGTGTAGTGATGGCTTTAGTTGTGCAGTGGTAGTGTAGTGATGGCTTTAGTTGTGCAGTGGTAGTGTAGTGATGGCTTTAGTTGTGCAGTGGTAGTGTAGTGATGGCTTTAGTTGTGCAGTGGTTTTGGTGGTAGTGTAGTGATGGCTTTAGTTGTGCAGTGGTAGTGTAGTGATGGCTTTAGTTGTGCAGTGGTTTTGGTGGTAGTGTAGTGATGGCTTTAGTTGTGCAGTGGTGGTGTAGTGATGGCTTTAGTTGTGCAGTGGTGGTGTAGTGATGGCTTTAGTTGTGCAGTGGTGGTGTAGTGATGGCTTTAGTTGTGCAGTGGTAGTGTAGTGATGGCTTTAGTTGTACAGTGGTAGTGTAGTGATGGCTTTAGTTGTGCAGTGGTAGTGTAGTGATGGCTTTAGTTGTGCAGTGGTGGTGTAGTGATGGCTTTAGTTGTGCAGTGGTAGTGTAGTGATGGCTTTAGTTGTGCAGTGGTAGTGTAGTGATGGCTTTAGTTGTGCAGTGGTAGTGTAGTGATGGCTTTAGTTGTGCAGTGGTTTTGGTGGTAGTGTAGTGATGGCTTTAGTTGTGCAGTGGTAGTGTAGTGATGGCTTTAGTTGTGCAGTGGTAGTGTAGTGATGGCTTTAGTTGTGCAGTGGTAGTGTAGTGATGGCTTTAGTTGTGCAGTGGTAGTGTAGTGATGGCTTTAGTTGTACAGTGGTAGTGTAGTGATGGCTTTAGTTGTGCAGTGGTGGTGTAGTGATGGCTTTAGTTGTACAGTGGTAGTGTAGTGATGGCTTTAGTTGTGCAGTGGTTTTGGTGGTAGTGTAGTGATGGCTTTAGTTGTACAGTGGTAGTGTAGTGATGGCTTTAGTTGTGCAGTGGTAGTGTAGTGATGGCTTTAGTTGTGCAGTGGTTTTGGTGGTAGTGTAGTGATGGCTTTAGTTGTGCAGTGGTTTTGGTGGTAGTGTAGTGATGGCTTTAGTTGTGCAGTGGTAGTGTAGTGATGGCTTTAGTTGTGCAGTGGTTTTGGTGGTAGTGTAGTGATGGCTTTAGTTGTGCACTGGTTTGGCAAGGTTTATATCTTGCTGGCAGCATATACCGTACGTAAATAAGCGGTAGTATGGAGAACAGTGGCCTAAAAAATAAACAGATTCACAGACTGGAATTACTAGAATACTAATTAAATAGTTTTCATTTTGTTCTGTTCTGATTGTACATTATCGATTTTCTTTTTCGTTCTTTAGAGGATGGGAGAAAACGAAGGATTAGATTTCTGATAAGGGCAGCTGTTTACACATTTACGTCATTTATCACAACTTTGTATAATGTAGTGCACCACCATCATCAAGGCCAAGGCTGCCCATGTCCTTGTTTGGCTTAGGGCAGGTGTTGGCCACATACTGTAGTTTTCTCGATGTTTAACCCCGGCTTTACTCGTCTGGATTTTTAGCGGTTGTGTTTGTCATCGGAGTTTTACAAAAGAGCGAATCTATATGTTAAAAGAGCGACAAAATTTTCTCGAAAGAGCGACAGATTTACTATTAAAAGAGCGGCCATATTTTACATCAATTGAGCGTCTTAATTACCTCTTCCGTTAGCCAGATGTTAATACCTGTTGCCCCCTGCTCACCACGGGGAGGTGGAAGTAGGTTTTTGAGCAGGAAAAATATTTTCTGTTTTAGAGTGGCCTACTACGATCAGTGTTATATTGGTTAAATGTGTACAGATCATATCTTCGTCATATTGGTCAGTTAAAATGAATGTCAGTTAAAATGAATGTGTCAGTTAAAATGAAGCTTAAGATAATTCTGCGTCTTATTAACATATGTACATATTTACAAATCCGTTTTTGCCATGAACTTGCAAGCCATAGATTGTAAGTACTGACGTCGGTTAATATCCCCCGACTTGTACTTGGTGAACTGAGTATTGGCATATTCACACTTCTCTTTAGCCACTTTCTTTGGTACAGCTGGCATGCCGGTACTTCTGATTTTCAAGTACGTTGTTGCTTGGAGCCTTTTAATTACATCCATGAAGATGAAGATGGATGGGTGAGCTTTGTAAAATTGTGCGTTGAAATGTGCATGAAAGGATTCAGCCGCATTGTTTGTGCGTTTGTCGTTAGAAGGGACTTCAGCCCAAAGCACTGGTGGAAATTTTGAATGAGGCGTGACATAGTTATCAACTAGATAGTCTGCATAATTAGTACATTTTTCATTCTGTGGTGCGCATGACATCAGTTCCTCAACAAAACATTCTTCAATATCTGCAGGATCAATGAAATGGAAACCATATGATAGTTTTAGCCACTGTCCTATGTCACTATTCTTGTCTTTGTATTCTTTACTTAGGCCAAGGTTTTGGATTTTCCTCCACCATGCCTGCCCTAAATGGAATCTACAGCATTTGATGATTGCATCCGGAAATGTTTCTTTCAGGACAGTGAGCATGGGGAATTCAAAATCCACGTGTATAACAGAGGCTTGCAGTTGCAGATTTTTTGATACACAAATATCATGTAAACATTTCCACATGGTTCGGTAAATCTCCTCCGATTTACCTGGTAAAAGAGCATATACTAAAGGAATATAATGGCCATTACATAAGCCATGGACAGAGTACAGTTGATAAAAAAATTATGGACAACTCTTAAAGGTCCCGTCAATAAAAATCTCCTCTGCAGAAGTTACCAGAAATTCCAGATTTGTTGTACATGATAGGATAACAATGCCCGTGTCTGGGTTATTTTCCAACACAAACTCTTCGCCTTTGCTGGTGGTGGTATTCATGGACTCGAGAGCTTGATAGACTTCCTCACGATTTTTAGGCAAAACAGGATATTGTTTTCTTCTTTCACGGTATATTGATTGTGCCAGACATTTCAGATCACCAGATTGCAGATTGTTTTCCGTAACTTTACAAAGTTCTGTCCTAATTATTTTTGCCGGCCTTGCTGTCATGTCATCACTTGCTTTTCTTTTCATTGTTGTACGTAATTGCTGTCGTTCAAGTTTTCTCTCATCTTTTTCATGATTGTGTTGCAACTGCACTGGGACAATGCTATCTATTTCACAGTCTGTTTTCACTCGTGCTTTACACTTCCCATTTGTACACCGCCACGAAAAACTTCCATCACTTAATGTTGTGTTGACTCTAAACTTGTAGCCTTCATAAATTATACACTTTTTTCCCTTGTTAGTTTCTGTAACGGTGAACTCCATGTTGGCACGACTTTACTGTGTGGAATCACCAGACACAATGACAGGTTGTATGGAAGTAACAGACGAGTTTGACTGGCTTTGTTTGTTTCGGAGTTTGTTTCGGCTTTGTAAGTTTGGCTGGATTGGTGACAGGTAGGGAGGTGGGGGGGATAATGAGGCAGTCAGGTCGTCCGCTCTTTTAATAGTATATTTTGTCGCTCTTTTATACTACTCTCATTACTGTTCCGCCGCTCATTTGTAGGGCGCCCGTTTGTCATATATTGTTGTTTTACTTATAATTAGTCCATGTCATACCAGTTCAGTAAATTAGTCCATTATTAACTACACGACATGAAGCAGTGAGCATTAAATACCATCACAAAAAGCAAGACGGTCCACCAATATATACTTCATTTTACAACCTCCCTCCACCCACAGCAAACGGACGGTGTAAAGGAAATACTGGAGGGACTGGCGAGAAGAAATAGTGTGTCTGAGAGAAAGAGAGAGAGAGAGTCAGAGAGAGAGAGTCGTTATAGTTTCCGGATTTTGTATGTATGTAAGCGATATAGGAAGAGAGAGAGAGAGTCGTTAGTTTCCGGGTATAGTATGTAAACGATATAAGAAAGTATTATGAGTGAGAGGGGAGGGGAGAGGGTTACAGAATCCGGGTTTTCTGTACACACGATAGAAGAAAAGATTAATGGATGAGAGAGAGGCCATACGTTTTCCACATTGCGTCTTTTGTAAGCCTTTGTAGTGTAGGATATATTTGTTGTGGTTCTGGGAATGGACACAGGTGTAGGACTCAGGTTAGATAGAGTGTTTGGAGAAGGCTTTGCACACTGTCGTTTTTTTTTTTTTTTTTTCCTTTTTGTCCAACTGTGCTTATAAATAATGATCCTCTTAGCCTACATGATGTTTGGATTATATTTACCAATTGACATTTTCTTTCCGTATTGTTTAAAAATGACTTGTCTGTCATTGTGCTTATGCCCTTCTGTTTCCCCTTCTCTCTGTTAGTCTGTCGCTATAATCTGTATCTTTGAATATAATAATGGGATATGGTAGGTGGTGGCGACCATCATCCACTCACTTGATGTAGTGCTGTCTACTTCTTCCCTCACCTTTATCACTTTTTCTGTGTCTACCCTCCCCCATTGCTATTTCTCTCATCTTTCCTATCGTTTTTCATTACGATACTCTTCTTTACACTGAGTGACAAGCCACATGGTTTCCTGTGAGCCCCTCTCTGTAAAACAACTACCGCAACTCATAGACAAACGGCCACCCATGACGGGATTCTGGTGTCTAGTTATAGATAGATAGATTGACGTGTAGGATAAAATAATAACACTTGCCAGTAACTGTGAAACTGTCCAGTGCCATGCCCAGTAAATCAGTCCCTTTAGTTGTCAATAAATGATCACTCTTACGTACTTACTTATATTTGACATCGGGCTGGCGGTGCTGTTATCAAAAGCACTCTCGGGCCGCATATGAAAGGTCCTGGCTTCGATTACCTGGGCCAACCACGAAACCCACGGGCAAGGTTTGTTTACTGTACCCCAGTCTGCAAGGACTTACAACTGGTTTAGGGACCTTGATCAGTATAACGATGGTTGCATGTCGTAGTGTGGGCCAACGTACTGTGTACCGAGTGCCTTCCTTGTTAGTTATACTGGAAAAATTTTTGTACTAATTATTATTATTACCGGTATTATTATTATTATTATTATTATTATTATTATTATTATTATTATCCAGTTTAAATTCTTTCTCACATTATCTTCTTTTCCCACCGTGCTGCAAATAAACAAGCTGCAAAAGGACGAAAATCTCCGCCATGTTGAACTGAACTGTACAGCCAGGATACAGGATGGACTGGTGTATATTAATTACCTCACCACCATGACATCATTGATTTATTTATTCTATTTATTATTGCCACTCAGACGCTGGTGTTGATCTCTGGCGTAACATCTGCCTTGAAGGAGTTGACGCGATCTTCATTAAACTCCTGCACAGTGAAAAGCCTCCCCAAAGCCAAAGAATAATAATAATAATAATAATAATAATAATAACAACAGAGGAGCAGCAATCAAATATACCAACATCCGCAAGTTGATGATGTGTGCAGTTCGTAGCGCCGTTTATTTATTTATTTATTTATTATCATCCAACACATGCCAACAGGAGTGTGTCAATCAAAGCCTCAGTATCATATCAGTATTACCAGTGAATTATGTAGCGGGTTTGTGTTGTAATAATTGCAGTGGTTGTTGGAATGAGGTCATGTAATAGAGTGAGTCATTGTGGGTGATTTGTGACCTGCCTTTGTAAGAGGGACGTGAGCTGTCTTTTAGGTGATATAGGCGGCTTCGTAACACCTCTTCTTTAGCGATTAATTTTCGCATATTGAACGTTAGCCATTTATGTATGTTATTTATGCTCTTTCAATATCGACATAGTTTAATTCAGAGTCAAGAGAACACAGAGTCGTAATATACAGACTAAATCGCTATGGAAGATATGTTACCGGTACGAAATATCATGAAGCCACTTAAGCCCGTATTCTTGTCAGTTAAGGAAGCTCCCTAATACCTCTTCCTTAGCTATTTATTTTTGGATACGGGTGGTTAATATTCCATCACGTCTGTGCAGAGTATGGCGATATTAGAATGATTTATGTAACACGTAGAAGGACAGTAAGGTGTAATAAGCAAAACAAGTCGCCTAGGAGAAGGTGTTAGGAAGCTTCCATAACTAACTAGAATACGGTCTTGGAGTACAACCCATATTACTAACGCCTTCACTACGATGCCGCTTTTATACCACCTTCAGTGTCATAACTATTTCCTTGACGTGCCTTCACCTGTGTAATTATTCCCCAATGTTTATACAGGCGAGGCAGTGATGGGTTGGGTATACTATAAGTGTCTTTCTCCATGCTGGGCTTACCTCATCCCCCTCTCCAACACCCACACACCCCCTCACCCAAATACCTCTCACCCCCTATCCCTCCTTCTCCCTTCCCCTCTTCCACCTCACTCATATACACTCTCCTAGTCAGTCTCTGATCCTCCATTCCCTTCCCTTTACGTATATGGGGGTAATCACTATCCACTCACTGAATGTAGCGGTACCTTTAGGTCACTAAATGCTAAATGACAAGCCATACTCGTATAATTTCCGGTAAACGAGGAAACAGTTACGATGCTGGGTGTCAGCCAGATAGCCTAACCAAACCCACGTGTTCCCTACGCGTCGTGAAAGCGACAAAGTGGAGTAGCGGAGGGTTAGTGAAGCATCTTGTAAAATATAAAGTTTTAAAAAATCAGTTGTCCATGAAATACATTTTATATATTAATAATCTCATATTAATCCCCACCATATAGTTTATTAATAACTAAATACTGTTATAATTATCCATCCATTACAGTCAGTGGTCCGGTGAATACATTATGTATATAAATAATGTCTTATTAATTCCTACCATACAGTTAACATGCTTATCCTCTTATGTATATTAATAATCCCCTATTAATCCCTGCCATTCAGGCCTCCTTACCCTCCTGTGTATATTATTAATCCCATAATAATCCCTACCATACAGTTAACCTCCTTAGCCTCCTATGTATATTATTAATCCCATAATAATCCCTACCATACAGTTAACCTCCTTAGCCTCCTGTGTATATTAATAATCCCATAATAATCCCTACCATACAGTTAACCTCCTTAGCCTCCTGTGTATATTAATAATCCCATAATAATCCCTACCATACAGTCAACCTCCTTATCCTCCTGTGTATATTAATAATCCCATAATAATCCCTACCATACAGTTAACCTCCTTAGCCTCCTGTGTATATTAATAATCCCATAATAATCCCTACCATACAGTTAACCTGCTTATCCTCCTGTATATATTAATAATCCCATAATAATCCCTACCATACAGTCAACCTCCTTAGCCTCCTATGTATATTAATAATCCCATAATAATCCCTACCATACAGTTAACCTCCTTAGTCTCCTGTGTATTTTAATAATCCCATAATAATCCCTACCATACAGTTATCCTCCTTACCCTCCTGTGTATATTAATAATCTCATAATAATCCCTACCATACAGTTAACCTCTTTAGCCTCCTGTGTATATCAATAATCTGCTATTAATCCCTACCATACAGTCAACCTCCTTAGCCTCTTCCATCATCAACATAATTCCGGCCACTAACCCACCCTTCCTTTCCATCAGTTTTATTTAATTATTTTCCCCCTTCCAACGCTGCTTGGTTGTGTTAATTAGGCCACTAATGAAGGCAATTATCCCCGGCCAAGAGCACAACTTTGATGCGGTAATTAGTGCTTTTTTGAGCCACACAAACCCAATGTTGATGTGTCCCTTGTTTAAAGCTGGGGGCGGGTTACATATACTTGACGATGATTATATAGTGCTGATAGATAGATAGGTAGATAGCTAGATATCTGCTGAGATTTTTAGAATACAAGGAAGAAGGAACCAAAGGCCACAAGCCCTCAGGGTTGTTCCCTCCAAGAAAATATAAAAGCAAATTAACAGAGAGCCCAATTCAAGATCCGTTCATTTCGGGATTCCTGGACACACTGCGTTTGAAAGAATGGAGGTCATAGGCAGTAGGAAATAGAGACAGAGGAAGACAGTTTCAGAGCTGACCAGTTGCATACATGAAGGTCTGGGAGTAAGAGTTAGCTCTTGCATTAGAGAGTTGGTCAGGAAATGGATGGGAGTTTGCTGCCAGATACCGATACACATATATATACAGTAGATATTTACCCCTTGATTCCCATGGCCTTGCGTTACGTAATCTTTGCTATCGCCAAACTGGTTCATTCCACTCAGGAGATGCACTACGAACGTGGCTGTTACATAGAGATTACTGACCCCTTCACACCGACGGGGCTCCACTGAGGTAAATAATATCTTATGGTACTAGCAAGAATAACTAAAAGTGTGTGTGTGTGTGTGTGTGTGTGTGTGTGTGTGTGTGTGTGTGTGTGTGTGTGTGTCCTTTTGCCCTGATAAGGAACGAGGTACGCAGGAAAGGTTTATGACAATTGACTGAGAGAGAGAGAAGGGAGAGGGTTGAGAGTGAGATATTAGGCAGTAGAGAGAGAGAGAGAGAGAGAGAGAGAGAGAGAGAGAGAGAGAGAGAGAGCGAGAGTAT
Organism: Coenobita brevimanus; assembly: GCF_032717465.1. Classification (NCBI taxonomy): domain Eukaryota; kingdom Metazoa; phylum Arthropoda; class Malacostraca; order Decapoda; family Coenobitidae; genus Coenobita; species Coenobita brevimanus. The sequence goes on from NC_137033.1 coordinate 59,275,888, forward strand.
AATGAAAAGGATGAAGATGGTGATGAAGTATGAGGGGAATTGAAGTGATGCAACACTAAGAAGAGAACTGTGAAGGGAGAGATATATAGTGTAACTGAGGTGATGGGCAAGTGGTTCCCTTGGACTGCTGTTCAGAAGGACGCTTGATCGAACCCAATTTGGATCAGGAAACAGTTTGGGGATTTGATTTTAGGTGAAACAGATCTTGCACAAGACTGATGGACATGTCATTGAAGCCCACTCACTGATCAGACAGCATTGGGCAGCTGTGACATGAAGCCCACTCACTAATCAGACAGCATTGGGCAGCTGTGACATGAAGCCCACTCACTAATCAGACAGCATTGGGCAGCTGTGACATGAAGCCCACTCACTAATCAGACAGCATTGGGCAGCTGTGACATGAAGCTCACTCACTAATCAGACAGCATTGGGCAGCTGTGACATGAAGCCCACTCACTAATCAGACAGCATTGGGCAGCAGTGAAATGTGTTTAGTATATACAGTGGTGGAGAGGGACTCCTTCACGTGGTGACACTGATATAACCCACCGACTCCTCTGTCCGGCCATACAATCGTCCTTCAACTCCCTTCCTATCCTCCGAAAGGAAGATAGTGAAGTGTTGGATATGGGCAGCTTCAGCCTGCAGTCCACCGGGTTCACATTTCGTATGAACCTGGGGCTACAGCTACTACTACAGTGGGTGTTAGTGCTCAAGTGGTGACATGTGATTGTGTGTGATCCATCTGTTGCATTTAGTACTGAGCCTTGGGAACCTGCTGTTTATTCTAAGCCATGAATCCGATAAATAGGAGAGAGAGAGAGAGAGAGAGAGAGAGAGAGAGAGAGAGAGAGAGAGAGAGAGAGAGAGAGATAAAGAAGTGTGAAGGATGAGAGATAACTTATTACTAATGAAATGAAAGGTCACTGGAAAATGAGAGAAAGAAATAGAGGAGTGAAAGAGGGTAAAAGAGAGAGAACTGGAAGGGGGAGAATAGAGTTAATAGATGAGAGAGAGAGAGAGAGAGAGAGAGAGAGAGAGAGAGAGAGAGAGAAGGGAAGATGAGAAAATAAATTAAATACGAATGGAGCGATAAAAACAGACGAAAAAGAAAAGAATATAGATAAATGAATCAGTGAAGAAAGGAGGAAGGGAGGGACAGATACAGGTGACAGGAGGCAAGAACAGAGAAAAAAAATGGAAGGAAAAAAGGAGATTAAGCAGAATAAGGAGAGAGAGAGAGAGAGAGAGAGAGAGAGAGAGAGAAAAAAAAAGAATAATGACAGGACAAAATGGAAGAAAAAAGAGGAGGGGGAGAAAGAGAAAATTAGCAGAAACTTGTGATATAAAAGGGTAATAATCAGATCAGTAAATAATCATTAAGATAAAAGGGAAATAAGTCAGAAGCAAAGGATCTCATTAGGAAAACAGTAAAAATTTATATTAACTTTGCATAATTGATGGTAATGAACATTGAAGGTAGCCAATAACAGGACCTGATATGAATACTACAGACTTATGTTACCTGGATTACCTTCCCCGCGGTAATCGCAAACATTGGATTTTGTTTATATAATATCCTAACTTGATGGAGCTTATTACAATTGGTTTATCATATATTAATATAACATTAGTATTGAGTCTGGTATATATTTCAGCTTAGGAAGTTTGAGTGTATCTTACATATAAAGTGCTATAATTTGTAAAACTAAACCGTAGTGATTGGTGATGGCGACCATCATCCACTCACTTGATGTAGTGCTACCTACTTCATCCCTTGACCTTTATCATTCTTTTTCTGTCTCCACTCCCCTCTTCTTGTTTATCTCACATTCCTGTCAGTCGCGTTCTTTGCCTGTATTCTCGTCGGTTGAGGCAGCTTCCAAACACCATTTCCTAAGCGATTTACCGTACTTATTACACCTTACTGTCGTCTTCTCTGTTACACGAATCCTTGCAAAATCGCCATGCTTTTGCACAGATATCTTACAAAAGGGTATTAACCACCTACGGTACTGTATATTTAAGGCTAAATCGCTAAAGAAGAGTTTTTTTTTTTTTTTTAAAATAACAGAACGGAGGAAGGAAAAACAAATGGAAAAAAAAATAAAATAATCCATACACCAGATTACTGGTGTCCTCTATTCATAAAATATCTGTAACAGTTAGACTTGAACAGTTGTGGGTTGAAATTTGGAGGAAAACAATTCTGGGGAAGCGAGTTCCAGAGAGATGCAGTTTGGGGAATGAAAGAATTCTGATAGGCAGAAGTTCTGCAATATGGTTGAGTGACATTCCAGTCATGAGCGCTACCAGATGCCCATGTAGCACGAGGGAAGGCATGGAGAGGTGGCACCATGGATGCAACTTCGTCTGAGCATTTGCCAAAAAAATATCTTTAAAATAATGCAAGGGAGGCAACATTCCTTCTTACTTGCAGGGGAGGTACCGTAGTTTATATGTAATGGCAGGGTTGTTAATGATTCTAACAGCTTTATTCTGAATTTTGTCTAGTTGTCTTAATGCAACCTCTCCACAACCATTCCACAAGGGTGAGCAATATTCAAGCTGAGAGCGCACATGACTCTTATAAATTATAGCTAACTGCTCATCGGCGAAGAAGTTACGGAGTCTGTACAATAATCCAAGTTTCTTTGAGGCGGTTTTAGCAAGTGATCTGACATGAGAGGTCCAGCTGAGGGCACTGTTAAGTGAGACACCAAGAATTTCAATACTTTTGGAGATGGGAATATTAGTAGCACTGAAGGTAATGTACGAATCTGGCAATATCTGTCTATTAGTAAACTGTATATATTTAGTTTTACTAGCATTAAAATACTTCGGTGTGCTAGAGAGGTTAAGTTTAGGACTGATTTTTTGAATTAAGGGATTCAGCAACCTCCATTAACTCCATTCTGTATGTGTGTGTGTGTGTGTGTGTGTGTGTGTGTGTGTGTGTGTGTGTGTGTGTGTGTGTGTGCTGCCTGATAATTTTACCAACATAGGCCTAACAGAGGTCATTGTATGTACTCTTAAATTATATGTCTGCCAGTAACTAACCTTACGATATTTCCGATACACAGTTACGATCGTATCTCCAGTTACGATAGGGAATCAGTCGTAAGTCTGCCTGCAATTTTGAGACGTAAATTAAGCCTTACGTCAGTTGTTTACAGATACGTCTTGTTTACATAGAAATTGGAAACCCCATCCTCCTTAGCGATTGTCTTTGTTTAACGATTGGATTTGCTTAACGATTGTCTTTTGCTTTAAGATTGGATTTGTTTAACGATTGGATTTGTTTAACGATTGGATTTGCTTAACGATTGGATTTGTTTAACGATTGGATTTGTTTAACGATTGGATTTGCTTAACGATTGGATTTGTTTAACGATTGGATTTGCTTAACGATTGGATTTGTTTAACGATTGTATTTGTTTAACGATTGTATTTGTTTAACGATTGTATTTGCTTAACGATTGGATTTGTTTAACGATTGAATTTGTTTAACGATTGGATTTGTTTAACGATTGAATTTGTTTAACAATTGGATTTCCTTAACGAATATTTTTGCTTAACGAACATTTTTGCTTAACGATTGGATTTGTTTAACGCTTGGATATGCTTAGCGATTGGATTTGTTTAACGATTGGATTTGCTAAATGATTGGGTTTGCTTAACGGATATTTTTGCTTAGCGATTGGATTTGTTTAACGATTGGATTTGTTTACTACACCTTGGCCTGTATTTTCCTCGGGTAAGGAGGCTCCGTAGCACCTTTTCCTCAGCGATTTATTTTCCGACTCCCTAACTCCTCTTCCTTAGTGATTAATTTTCCGACTCCCTAACTCCTCTTCCATAGCGATTTATTTTCCGACTCCCTAACTCCTCTTCCATAGCGATTTATTTCCGGCTTCCTAACTCCTCTTCCCTAGCGATTTATTTTCCAAACTTCCCATTAATATATCCTTTCTTTTGCATCTTGTAACTTTTTAACGTCGACTCTGATTGCAGGAATAACAGAGAGTATAGTAACGAAGCAGAATCAGAAATAAATAGGTAAGGTAGAGGTGTTAGGGAGCTTCCTAATCGCACGAGAATACCGTCCCTTAACCCCTACAATCCTGTGACTTGTTTTTCGTATTAATCACGCAAAGCCAAACTATTCTATTATACTTTATTCTAGTATTATATAGATTTTGGAAGGCATTGTGGAATCCCTCTACTTAGAAAATTTCCCCTTATGTTAAATGAATTGTATCTGTCTATCTGTCCATTTATTTATCTATGTCTATCTGTGTACAGTATGCACCTTGTTTGTCTGTCTCTATCTTTATCCATCTATCTGTGTGTCTGTGTGTGTGTGTGTGTGTGTGTGTCTGTAAAGGTACATCATGGGGCTGAAGGGGTAAATATTCCCTGGTATGGAAGTAATTACACCCACCTGTTGAATTTGTGTTTACTGTGATGATGCAACAATTTCTGACCGACTTGGACCCACGTCAGTGATCAGTGCACAGGGAACATTTGCCTGTATACGGTATGCAGCGAGGTGAAGAAGATAGGTACATGTCTAGAGAGAGAGAGAGAGAGAGAGAGAGAGAGAGAGAATCGACATGTCTAATATTTGCCCCCAAAAAACTTTGGGATAACGATATAAAATAAAACTGAACTGCCGTTATAAATGCCAGAGTAAAGACTGTAATTATAGTTTTCATTTCCTGTGTTACATTATGAACAACATCAGGTTCCTGTCCCCGCGGCAGAGTCAACACGCTGGTTTTAATACTGGAACATTTGTACTCCGTGTAAGAGCACTGTATTCATCACCCTTTATTATTTCCACTGTCGCTGCTTTACTGAAGGACGAGGACGGGCAATAATGCCTGGACGTGAAGGTCAATACAGTCACAGATTTTCCTTTACTCTACAGATGTTGATTTTAGTTCATTATTATTTTGTCTGATGCAGTAAGTTCACACGTTGCCCTTTCCCCCGTCTCATGAATGTTCAGTTTACTCATTATTTTTCTGAATCAAAGAATTCACAGTTTTTCGCTTCGCCACCTCCCCCCCCCTCCCCCGGCATTCCCCAGGGATCCACTGTGGTAAATTTCTGTTTCCCAGATGAGAAACTTTGGTCGTGAATAGAGCACACACACACACACACACACACACACACACACGGAATTACGTTAGGGTGGATTTTGCCTGTGAGGTGTAGCTGATATTTCGAGGGCGGGAAATAGGAGTTATTCACTGTGTGCCAGTTGCATTGGACGTCTGTTGATGGTTCTCGTAATTTGCAGGTGTCCTTATTGTTGGCTCCGACCCTCTCTGTTACTTTACTGGGAAGAATAATGATGATGATGATGATGATAATTCCAAAATTCTAGTAGTGTTATGATAATGATGATGATAGTGCCAAAGTTCTAGTATTGTAATGATAAAGGATTATGATGCCAAAATTCTGATAATGTATTAGTAATAATGATGTGATAATGACCATATAAGAGAACCATTCTGAAAGTTAATGCCAGCTGTGTATAATATTAACGAAGCCAGAAAAGCGTATTATTCGTGATAAAAATACCCTGACGTGAGTATCAGGTATTTTTAGCCATGAGATAATTAGCCTTTGCAGCCTCACTCTCTCCCTCCCTCGGGTTACAAATTACACCAACAAGCAACATGATACACACGTTGTGCTGAGGACAGTTTCTGAGTGAAGGATAAAATGGAAAGAAATAGTGTTACGTACAGTTTATTTTCCCGAAAATTTTTGAGTTAAGCTTAAAAAAATTCTTTCCATAGTTTATATACATGAAAATTTTGAGGTGAATAAGTGGTCTAATACACAATTTTATTTTTCGATAATTTTCCAGTTAAGCATAAAAAAAAATCCTGTCCTCAGTTTATGCTCAGGGATAATTTTAGAGGAAGGTAGAATGTGGTCATATTATACAAATTATGCTTAGGAATAATTATAGATCAAGATGACATTTATTACTAGCAGTATTACATAGCTTAGGTACAAAAAACAGGTGAAGGTAAAAATATATACAGGCGCCATATGCACTACCTTTGCTAAAAAACAGGACGAGAATTTGTGAGGGACGATATCGTTAGAGCCAAGGACTATACACAGGTTATGTTGATGAGTATTTGTGAGTGAAGACAGAGATATAAATAGTCTTTGACACGACTGACGATGAGGAAGATTTGTGAGTGGAAGTGTAAACAAGTCATCCCGCATATACTATTGTAGTGTGTGTGTGTGTGTGTGTGTGTGTGTGTGTGTGCATTTTTTTCTCCCTTGTATAGCGCCAAACTCCAGTGCTGTGTCAGGAACGTACGTGTGTGTGTGTGTGTGTGTGTGTGTGTGTGTGTGTGTGTGTGTGTGTGTGTGTGTGTGTGTGTGTGTGTGTGTGTGTGCATTTTTTCTCCCTTGTATAGCTCCAAACTCCAGTGCTTAGGAGCCATTTTTTTTTTTTTTTTTTAGTTTGTGTTCTTCATTTCCATGCATTTTTTTTTTTTTATATATATAATTGTCGTGTTTTGATTTTACCACCTCCCCATTTATTTATTTATTTATTATCTTTTTTTTTTTTCATTTTCTCCAGTGTTGCATTTCTATCCTGTTTTATTTGTCTTCTGAAACAGACACTTAACTTTATATTTATTCCTTCAGTATTACATTTTATGCCACGTTATCGATTCTTTTGTACACTAGCCATCCATCATCCATTTTTCTTTTTGTCCCTTCTGGAACGTAGGGTCCCTGGGCTAGGCTACTCAGTCCTGACCTTGCGGAAGGGGGTGACCAGCCTTGCCCGCCCGTGAGTGGCCTTATGTCAGCAGTAAACCCCAACCACCTCGATGCAAATGCTTACAGGCTTTTCTGGCTGGATCGCCGTAGCCTACTAGACCACCAGGCGTCATTTAATTATATACCGTAGTTACCACTCAGCGTAGTAAGTTTTTTTTTTTTTTTTTTCGGTTGCAAGAAACAGTCAGGCTTGTCATGACGGTATTCTTGGGTAAGGAAGCTCCCTAATACATTTTCCTGAGTGATTTATTTTGCATATTACACCTTACTGCCCTCTTCTTTGTTAGATTAATCCTTCCGGTATCTCCATACTCTGCATTAATAACGTACCATATCCAAAAATAAATCGCCATGGAAGAGGTGTTAGGGAGCCCCATCACCCCACAACAACACGAGCGTCAAAGATGGACACATGGGTCGTATTCCAAGTGGCTTTGTGCAGATCTCGTAACAGTTTTTCCTCGGCGGTTTATTCTGCAGTTTGTACCTTATCCTCTTGTACGGTACCGATGCACCTGTGTCCATATACAAGGGAATGGTGACATGTAATGGGCATAATAAGTCGGTAAGGAAAAGGAGCTACGAAGCCCACAATGAGGCTTATAATACGAGACTAAGCCTGAAAAGCCACCGTCCACGATTTATTTTTTGGGGGGGTGGGGGGTGGGGGTAATTTTTGGGCATTGTGAAAGGGTAATCCCGGTGTAGCTGCATAAAACATTCCCTACCTGTTGAAATAAGGTATACAGACAGTAGGTCGCCGGAATGTACTTTGTTTGGGGGGAACAGTTGAGAAAGGTGATTAATTAGCGTTGGATATTAATCATTTGGGTTTGATGATAATAATAATAATAGTAATAATGGTATTGATGATAATAATAATAATAATAATAATAATGATAATAATAATAATATTCATACTACTACTACTACTACTACTACAACTACAAATGATAATAATAATAACAATAATAAATTTTTCACTGGAAGGCAAAGAAAACAATTTAGGAGACCAGCGAAGGCTTTTCTGCCACAAAAGGCACCGTAGGCGTTCAGTGCCGTCCTTGCTTTATTCATGAAGGTGTTGTGTCACTAAGATATTACTCAGGACAGCCCAAGACGATATAACATACAGGTGATGTCTGAGTAACAGATGCACAGACAAACACGTGTAAACAGAACTACTAAGAGTAAGACCAAGGCTCATAACAGACTCTTTGATGCCTTGACATTATACTTTATACATTATACATTACACTGTGATTCACTGTAGATGATCCATTGTGACAAGTGCAGGTGTTGGCTGGGACAGAGACACGGCTGACACCTTGAACTGTGTATTTTATCTGACGTTCCCGGCTACACAGAACCCATCTTAAGACACAGAACCCATCTTAAGACAGAACCCATCTTAAGACACAGAACCCATCTTAAGACACAGAACCCATCTTAAGACACAGAACCCATCTTAAGACAGAACCCATCTTAAGACACAGAACCCATCTTAAGACACAGAACCCATCTTAAGACACAGAACCCATCTTAAGACACAGAACACATCTTAAGACACAGAACACATCATAAGACACAGAACACATCTTAAGACAGAACCCATCTTAAGACACAGAACCCACCTTAAGACACAGAACCCACCTTAAGACACAGAACCCATCTTAAGACACAGAACCCATCTTAAGACACAGAACCCATCTTAAGACAACCCATCTTATGACACAGAACCCATCTTAAGACACAGAACCCATCTTAAGACACACAACCCATCTTAAGACACAACCCATCTTAAGACAACCCATCTTAAGACACAGAACCCATCTTAAGACAACCCATCTTAAGACAACCCATCTTAAGACAACCCATCTTAAGACACAGAACCCATCTTAAGACACAGAACCCATCTTAAGACAACCCATCTTAAGACACACAACCCATCTTAAGACAACCCATCTTAAGACAACCCATCTTAAGACACACAACCCATCTTAAGACACACAACCCATCTTAAGACACAGAACCCATCTTAAGACAACCCATCTTAAGACACAGAACCCATCTTAAGACAACCCATCTTAAGACACAGAACCCATCTTAAGACAACCCATCTTAAGACACAGAACCCATCTTAAGACAACCCATCTTAAGACACAGAACCCATCTTAAGACACAACCCATCTTAAGACAGAACCCATCTTAAGACACAGAACCCATCTTAAGACACAGAACCCATCTTAAGACACAGAACCCATCTTAAGACACAGAACCCATCTTAAGACAGAACCCATCTTAAGACACAGAACCCATCTTAAGACAGAACCCATCTTAAGATACAGAACCCATCTTAAGACACAGAACCCATCTTAAGACACAGAACCCATCTTAAGACAGAACCCATCTTAAGACAGAACCCATCTTAAGACACAGAACCCATCTTAAGACACAGAACCCATCTTAAGACACAGAACCCGTCTTAAGACAGAACCCACCTTAAGACACAGAACCCATCTTAAGACACAGAACCCATCTTAAGACAGAACCCATCTTAAGACACAGAACCCATCTTAAGACACAGAACCCATCTAAAGACACAGAACCCATCTTAAGACACAGAACCCATCTAAAGACACAGAACCCATCTTAAGACACAGAACCCATCTTAAGACACAGAACCCATCTTAAGACACAGAACCCATCTTAAGACACAGAACCCATCTTAAGACACAGAACCCATCTTAAGACACACAACCCATCTTAAAGGCAGATTTATTCAGTGTTTTTGTAACATCCTCAGCGCCCAGTCCCTGTCAGTGCCATTAGTCTGGTACGTGGCTCTCAAACTAATGCCCTGTACAGAGAGAGAGAGAGAGAGAGAGAGAGAGAGAGAGAGAGAGAGAGAGAGAGTCGAGCATAAATTTTGTGGTACATAATGCACGGAGGAGCGCTGGTCTGCCGGAAGGGGAGGGGAGCGTTGGAAATGGTAAACAGTTGTGGGAATCGAAGGGAGAGGCAGAAAGGATAGAGACTTGAGGCAGAAAGGGCAGACACTTGAGGCAGAAAGGGCAGAGACTTGAGGCAGATGAGCGAGATGAAACTCCTTTAGAAATCGTACAGCAAAGGGGGAAGAGGCATTGGAACTCCTACCTTAATTACCGAACTTGAGTGATTTATTTTCCCAGTGTGTGTGTGTGTCTGGTAATTCTGAGTTATTGTGTTGGACTTGTGTTACATAGACCCCTTTAGTCCTTGGACGTGTTATTATAATTATCTTGCTGTCTCCAGATGATTATATTGTTCTTGGGGGAGATATTAGGAAATGCACGAACCTTCACACACCGTTGCTGTGTTAAAGAGCCTTTGTAAATGTAATACCCTTGTGTGGGGGTAACCCAAACATTGTATCATAGCAGTGAAGAACTTAATGAGTGATTCGGTAGGACATAACGTGGGTGTTCAGAGAGGATGTATGATCAGTGTTTCAAAGCAATTCCTACTCTTATTTCAAAATACAAAATACCACAGGAGTTACAGACAATTTTTGGTGAGTGTACACAGCGTCATTTGGTGCTGCCCTGAAGGAAGGATGGACTGGTGGACTTCAGGCTGCAGGTGACGCTTTATTGCTTTTATTAATATTGTTTTTCTGGTGTTGGATGATTTTAATGAGCTTAGGAGAGTGCCGTGTAGTGGATGGGTTAATGACGGTAATTATCCAGCTCGTAGACTGGCTCCCTGGACGAGGAAAATTGTGGGGTGGTAACGAGGAAAAGGTGTCATTGGAGTGAAGGGGTTAATAACTCTCTCTCTCTCTCTCTCTCTCTCTCTCTCTCTCTCTCTCTCATTAAAAAGGCCATCGTTTTCTTTTCTCATCGTAATATTGTGTGGTAAACCTTTTTAAAATATCCCATTGCTTTGATTTACAGGCCAGACTCAGCATGGAGGCCAAGGATGAGATGGAGGGATGGAGTGGAGAGGTATGTGCAAGAGGGAGGTGTAAGCTGGGAGCAGGGCAATGAAATGGTGGGGGACAGGGCGACATGGAGGCAATTTGTTTGTGGCCACCCCTTACGGAATAAAGGCGTCTGGCAATAGATAGATAGATAGACTTAACATGGGGTAAAAATGGCAGAGTCTGAAAATATCCCTGATACATTGCCTGCGTTACTGATACCTGTTATCGACAAGAGATTACGACGCAGACTTTTGTGGTAACTGAAAGAATGACTGACTTACAATATCACTAAATTAATCTGACTAAATTGTATGTTAATGGGCACTGCGTGAGGGAAAGCAAAGCACTGCGGTAATTAGCCGTCATCAGCATCATCAACACCGTCATCATCGTCTTCATTATCAACACCAACATCACCATCATCATCATCATCATCATCATCATCACCGTCATCAACTCCATCATCATCATCATCATCATCATCATCATCATCATCATCACCACCACCACCACCACCACCACCACCACCACCACCACCACCACCATCATCATCATCATCATTATCATCATCAAATCTACAGCATTGCACAAAATCACATGCAACACCGCAATGGCAGGTCATGGCAGCCGTCATTGCAACCACCGACTCTGACTTTCATTTTGGCGTCTGATTTTGATTCGCGGATGTGATGAGGAATTTTTTGGCGGGTCATTAATTTGGCGGGGACACTTTTTACCCCTGCCAGTCAGAGGCACGTTTTTGTTAATTGTCCTTTGGTGCAGGGTTGTAAATCTCTCTCTCTCTCTCTCTCTCTCTCTCTCTCTCTCTCTCTCTCTGTATTCACAATTGGCAATGGAACAAAAGTGCAGGATCAGGCTGGGCACCTTGTGGTCACTGCTGTACAATTACTGCTGTGTCAGGCCAGGCATTGGAACGCCAGCTTTGCCAAAGACACAGGTTTAACAA
>NC_137033.1:59290149-59327649 GCF_032717465.1 Coenobita brevimanus
GCAGGGAAAGAGGGAGGCAGGCAGGGAAGGAGGGAGGCAGGCAGGGAAGGAGGGAGGCAGGCAGGGAAGGAGGGAGGCAGGCAGGGAAGGAGGGAAGAGGAAGGTATGGAGGAAGAGGAATCAAGAAGTGATTAAAGATGTAGGGAGGGAAGAGGGAAGACGGATGGAAATAGGAAGTTAAGGATTTGGGGAGGCAGGGAGGGAAGGAGGGAAGCACTAAGAGTAGAGGTAGTATAGGGAGGGAAGAAGGAAATGATGAAAAATGAAGGAAGAGAAATAAATATGGCCAAAGAACTTACACACACACACACACACACACACACACACACACACACACACACACACACACACACACACACACACACACACACACACACACACACAGGATAGGTACAAAGGAATCAAAACAATATATACACACTTACCCTTATATGTCAATTTAATTTCTGTAAATACTCGAAAATGTTCCTTTTGATTCCAGTGGAGCTTTCCTGCATCATACTTCATAAATCATTTGTTGTTAATACTCATCAGTCTTTTCCTTGCTTTACATTTTCCTCTTCCCTTTTTCCTGTTTTTTCCTGTCTTTTTCTCTCTCTTTGTTCTTGTCTTTCTCTCCTTCCCTCTCCGCCACTTCCTTTTCTTTTCTCTCTTCTTTCTCTTTTCCCCTCTCTTGTCTCCTCTTCATCTCTTTCCCTCTCCGCCACTTCCTTTTCTTTTCTCTCTTCTTTCTCTTTTCCCCTCTCTTGTCTCCTCTTCATCTCTTTCCCTCTCCTCCACTTCCTTTTCTTTTCTCTCTTCTTTCTCTTTTTCCCTCTCTTGTCTCCTCTTCATCTCTTTCCCTCTCCTCCACTTCCTTTTCTTTTCTCTCTTCTTTCTCTTTTTCCCTCTCTTGTCTCCTCTTCATCTCTTTCCCTCTCCTCCACTTCCTTTTCTTTTCTCTCTTCTTTCTCTTTTTCCCTCTCTTGTCTCCTCTTCATCTCTTTCCCTCTCCTCCACTTCCTTTTCTTTTCTCTCTTCTTTCTCTTTTTCCCTCTCTTGTCTCCTCTTCATCTCTTTCCCTCTCCTCCACTTCCTCTTCCTTCCTCTGTCTTCTTTCTCGTTTCCCCTTGTCTCTTCTTTGGTTCCTCTCCTCCCCTCTCCTCATTTTCCTCTTCTTTCCACTCTTCTGTTCTTCATATTATTCCTTCTTTCTTAACTTCTCTTAATTATTTACGTGTCTGTTCGTGCCTTGCTAAACATTTATTCTATAGGGAGCATTTGCATAGTCACTGCCTACATTTGTTATACCTATTCCCTGTTAACCAGTTTATCTATGTCTGTCAGAATCAGTGTAAAGATTTATTTCTTATCAGTTTATGTATAATTAGTAAAGTTGTATATTTTGCAGTGTAAACCCTCTTGAGAATCATTTATGTAAATCTGAATCAGAATTGGAGGCAACACAGAATCTTGAGCGACCCACATGCACCATTGACCTCTCTGATTCTTTTCCTTTAGTCAATTATAGTTCTTCATTTACTTCCCACTGACCAATTATCCATCCACCTGAGCACATGGACATTGACCCATTTCCGTCGGGTATTGAGGCTCCCTTACACCACTTCGTCAGCTATTTATTTTTGGAGATGACTACTTAGTACCCTTTTGTACGTTATTAATATAGAGTATGGCGATATTGGAAGGATTCATGTAGCACAGAAGAGGACGGTAAGGTGTAACAAACAAAATAAATCACATAGGAAGAGGTGTTTGAGAGCTTGCTTAACCGACGAAAATGCCGGCCATTACAGTCAGGCGCCTTAAGCCATGTCTGACGAGAGGCTATTCCTAAGGTGAGCAGCATCTTAAGACAGTAGCAATAAAGAAAGCGTTAAGACGTCTTGGACCGTCAGATGGTAAAGGCTTTAGAACATAATACCACGAGAAGTTGACCTTATGGTTAAATAAAAGCGTCTGGAGGCGTCAGGGTAAATACAGATCAGGTTTCTGTTGTCATCAGAGGCACTTTTTCTTCGCATCAAAGAAGCCCCCTAACACCTCTTCCTTACCGATTTGTTTTGGATGCTGTTGGCTGATATCGTTTTGTACGTTATTTATGCAGAGTATGGTGATATTAGAATGATTTAAGCAACACAGAAGAGGGCTGCAAGGTGTAGTAAAGCAAATTAATCGCTTAGGGATAGGATTGCAGGGTGTAATAAAACTAAATCAATCGCTTAGGAAGAGGTGTTAGGGAGCTTCCATAACCGACAGTAATATAGGCCAGTGAGTTAGTGGAGACGTAAATCCAAAGAGAATGAGAGGCCGCGTCTAAGCTGAATTAAATCCCTTGGTAGTGCAAGACTTAAGCTGAAGAATTAAGCTGTTACGTTTACTGTCGTTAATAGAAGTGTAGGTATGGGGAGGAATTTATGGTGGGGAAATTTACTGTATGGAAATTTATTTTGGAGATATTTATTTTGGGGAAATTTACCCTTGGGAAATTTGCAGTACTGTGGGGAAAGTTATTGTGGGGAAATTTATTGTGGGGAAATTATCGTGAAGAAATTTACTGGGGGGGAAATTATTGTTGTGAAATTTATTGCGAGGAAATTCATTTGTGGTAAAGTTTATTGTGGTGAAATTTACTGTGGTGAAATTTACTGTGGTGAAATTTACTGTGGTGAAATTTACTGTGGTGAAATTTATTGTGGTGAAATTTAAAAAGGAAGGAGAGGTAGAAGTGGTAGAAGGTGGTAAGACACGAGAGAACGCGAGTGCAAGAACCAGGCTACCACAGAAACATAAAATAACCGAGGCAAAGGTGAAGAAAGAGGGAAGAAGAGGAAGTGGAAGAGAGGGAAAGAAGAGGTAATGTAGGACAGGGAAGGAGAAGGAAGTGGAGGAGAGGGAAAGAAGAGAAAATGGAGGAGAGGGAAAAAAGAGAAAATGGAGGAGAGGGAAAGAGAGGAGAAGAGACGGGGAAAAGAGGAAGAGGAGATGAGAGAGGATAGAAGAGGAAGAGCAGGAGAGGGAAGGAAAACAAGAGGACATGAGACGGGGAAAAGAGGAAGAAGAGGAAGGAAGGAGGAGGAGAGGGAAGGGTAAGAAGAGGAGAAGAGAAGGAAAAAGAGGAAGAAGTGAGTAAAGAAGAGGTAGAGGAGGAGAGGGAAGGAGATGAGAGAACTAAGGAAAAGAAGAGCTAAGAAAACGCTATATTAATTCAACCGGGTGAATTAAGAGATAAATGAAAGCGCTAATTCATTCCAGCCAGCCTGCCTTAACACCTGCATTGCACCTTCCACTAAAGTACTGTTAAGGGGTGACCCAATGAACCATCCTTGTTTGTGTGGATACCCATTAAATACACCTTGTTTACTCACACTGATTTATTTACTTTATGCATTACATACCTTCATCAGATTTTTTCCCTACCGTATATAGTAAGGTGGTTATTAAAAAGGGTTATATATGACTTCTGAGATTTATAAAAGGTGGCTCCCAGCCTGAATAAATCATCGAGTGGCAGCAAGCGTAAAAGACTAAAAGCAAAATTTTTACACATTAAAGTTCCGTTGAGAGAATATTATCTCCAAAAATCGATTCCATAATTTTTAACAGATTAAAGTTTCAGTTAGAGCATATTAACCCGAAAGCCGCAATAGCATCGTTTTTAACACTCAGATTATAGTTCCAGTGAGAATGGCGATATTAGAATGATTTATGTAAAACAAGTCGCACAGGCAGAGGTGTTAGGGAGCTTCCTCTTCCTGTCATCAAAGCAACTCATTTCTGTTAAGGCCAGCCTTGTGTAGGGGTACAGGAAGGGTGTGTCTCACCCCTCCAGTTCAACAGGTGTTTCCAAAGGTGAGAAAATCGTCAGGTAAAAGTGAGAATAAAACAGAAAACATTATTGTAGTAAAGGTGTAAACGGGGATGTAATACTGGACCATTTCTCGTTGATTACCTGGCTGTGAAATACCTGTTGTCTGCTTATAATACATTGCTGACTTTATGGGTAAATGCTGTACCAGAACAACAGATCGTTAACGTAAGCTGGCCTTGAGGGGAAAGAGATTGGCGTGGGAGTGGGCAGAGAGGGTGACGGCTGTGTTGGAGGGGGTGAGATGGGAGGGGGAGGGAGGGAGATTTGGGAGGGAGGCTGATGGTTATGTTGGAGGGGTTAAGGTGGGTTAGGGAGGGAGGGGAATGATTGGGGAGGAAGAGAGGAGAAGGGCAGGGAAAGGGAGGGACTCTGACATTTTGGAGAGAGAGAGAGAGAGAGAGAGAGAGAGTAAATACTGAAGTGCTATGTAATATTTAACTGGGTGGTAAACATAGCGTCAGAACAATAATCATAATAATTAACAGT
Source organism: Coenobita brevimanus (assembly GCF_032717465.1). Lineage (NCBI taxonomy): Eukaryota > Metazoa > Arthropoda > Malacostraca > Decapoda > Coenobitidae > Coenobita > Coenobita brevimanus. The sequence goes on from NC_137033.1 coordinate 59,294,504, forward strand.
AAATATTGTAACCTGTTGTCACTCCAGCTATCCCCCAGCCTCCTTCCATCTCTTCCTCCACTGTCTCTCCATCCCTCCATCTCTTCCTCCAATGTCTCTCCATCCCTCCATCTCTTCCTCTAATGTCTCTCCATCCCTCCATCTCTTCCTCCAATGTCTCTCCATCCCTCCATCTCTTCCTCTAATGTCTCTCCATCCCTCCATCTCTTCCCCCACTGTCTCTCCATCCCTCCATCTCTTCCTCCACGGTCCCTCCAACCTTCATCTGTCCTTCAGCCTCCTTCCTTCTTTTCCTCCACTGTCTCTCCATCCCTCCACCTTTCCTCCAACCTTCATCCCTGCTCTAGCCTCCTTCCATCTCTTACTCCACTGTCTCTCCATCCCTCCACCTTTCCTCCCTGCCCCACCAAGCTTGTAACTCTTTCCACTCCATATCCACGGTTCTCATTTCCTTCCTTCCTTCTGTCTCTCCAAGCTCTCTCCACTTTCCTTCAACTCTCCATCTCTCCTCCGGCCCTCCCTCTTGCCTCCACCCATTTCCTCCGGCCCCTCTACCTCCTGGCCAACTTTGGAGAGAAGGAGCAGAGGAAGAGCAATAAAGGGTCACATCCCAGGCCGGTATTCTGGGAGGGTAAGGACGCTACCTAACACTTCTTCCTTAACGATTTTGTCTTGGATATGGCCGGTTAATATCAATTTGTATGTTATTTATGCTGAGTCTGATGGTATTTGAATGATTTAAATGACACAGCGGGACAGTAAGGAGTCATCAGCAAAATAAATCGCTCAGGAAGAGGTGTTAGGGAGCTTCCATAACCGACGAGAATACGTGCCCCAGAGTTGTGAGTGTCAGTGTTATTTTTGTGGTGTCTCTGGCAGCGTACGTTAGCGTCCTCTTCTTGCCAGACTCATTGGGCGAGAGGTAAGAGCCTTGTTTTACTCCTGCTGCCACACACCAGTTGGCCAACAGTTTAAGCTTCTGTCCCTCCTGCTGCCTGTACCTCTGGGGAATTGAAGGTGGCTGTGTCTTTAGTTGTGGCTCCTCTGTTATCCTTTATTACCCTCCTCTTTATTAATCTACCTTTATTTTCATCCTCATTTGGCTGGAGTCCCCTTTCGTGTCGTTCGTACTACCTTCAGACGATTTTATTCAGCTGTTGGCACCAGGAAGTAGTAAATCCCTTGTTTTTGGCTCCTTACCCTGCTGTTTGGTGCTTGTTGTCGTCCTCTTCGTTCCTGCCTCATGTGGGAAGAGTTGAGCGTCCTTGTTTCATTCTCTCTACCGACACACGATTTGTTTTTGTTTTTAGTGAAGGTGCTGCCGTATGTTCTTTCCTATTTACATGGACATATTCCCGTCGTGTCAGTGTATATACATAGTTGATACAGAGTGACACATGCACGAGAAATAAAAAGAAAAGGCAAAAGAAAAACATTGCAGCACTTGAAACATGCATCCATTTCCTGTTCGTGCTTGGCGAGTCGAGTGAATGATTAATATGGCCATCACTCTTCCTCCCAGGACAATGCCCAGGTCAGCAGCGGACCTTAGTTATGGACTCTTAGTTACGGTACTACAAAAAATCCAGGTACCAGGTTACCGTAGTCCATTATATGCCGTAGGAGGTGATAGCACGTCCATGGCAGCGGTTAAATGGTACAAAATCTCAGGCCACCTTCCCCAGCCGTAGCAGGAGAACACAAGGCCTTCTTCAGCCCCAACACACCACCAAAGGAGTGCCAGGGTGTGTGTATAGAAGTGTTGGAGGGTCATTTAGGTTCAACTCCAACACACCACCAAAGGAGTGCCAGGGTGTGTGTATAGAAGTGTTGGAGGGTCATTTAGGTTCAACTCCAACACACCACCAAAGGAGTGCCAGGGTGTGTGTATAGAAGTGTTGGAGGGTCACTTAGGTTCATCTCCAACACACCACCCAAGGAGTGCCAGGGTGTGTGTATAGAAGTGTTGGAGGGTCATTTAGGTTCATCTCCAACACACCACCAAAGGAGTGCCAAGGTGTGTGTATAGAAGTGTTGGAGGGTCATTTAGGTTCATCTCCAACACACCACCAAAGGAGTGCCAAGGTGTGTGTATAGAAGTGTTGGAGGGTCATTCAGGGAACACTAGTAATTATTAAATGTGATCAGCCTTTACGGTACACTCGATAATAGTACTATATATCTGTACACGGGGAATGGATGGTTTGACTTAGGGGACACTAGTAATTATTAGATGTGATCAGCCTCTACGGTACACTCGACAAAAGTACTATATATCTGTACGCGGGGGATGGATGGTTTGATTTAGGGGACACTAGTAATTATTAAATGTGATCAGCCTCTGCGGTACACTCGATACAAATACTATCTTTACACGGGGGATCCATGGTTTCACATTAATTGCTGTTGCTTGTCGCGTTTTTTTCTTTAGGCGAATATTTCTGAATAGTTTACTTCAAATGTTGCTTCAAGTTCTTTCTTCATGTCGTACTCATAACATTACTATCCATATACAACTGTGAGTAGGTATTGGTGAATGTTTTCATACGTTTCGCCCACTGTTTCAGAATGTAAAGGCGAAGGTTGTAAAGTGTGTGTGTGTGTGTGTGTGTGTGTGTGTGAATTACAGTGTAGTCACCAGCAGTGCAAAAAAGGTCCGGTAGGTTCTTTCTTTATCACATGCCTCAGAAATTATTGTCAAAAATAGCGTCTTTTCCACACCTTTTCGCTCCTTGGTTAAATAATACGGACCCAAACGGTGGTGTGAAGTTGCGGACATAAATACCGACCCATGTCATGACGATAAGTAACGAGACAGTGAGCGATGACTTATGAACCCCGGTGATGCAATCTTTGGAGCCCAACAAGCTAATCAGATTATTATATAAGTTTTTCATAACTGTTTGACAAAAAAAAAAAAAAATGAAGCTATATTCCTGACCGTAACTGAGGAGGAAGAAGGCGAAGAGGAGGAGGAAGAAGAAGACGAAGAAAAAAAAGGAGGAGGAGCAGGAGGAAAAGAAGAGGAATAGGATAGTCAAATTATAAGTGAATATTGGAACACAGTGAAGCGAGAGGCTGTAAAAACTGATACAAAGGAGAGCTGAAAAGTAAACACATAATTATAGTCTAATTAATACAACAAAGGAGAATAATTACCTCTCATTAATTAAAACAGACGTGACCATAACAATGCCTGGCTGTCAGCACGGGGGTAATTATAAGAGTGAGGGAATAAAAAAAAATGTTAATAGGATGTTTGTTTTAATATACCGTATAGTTGTATTTTTTATCTCAGATTTTGTATGTTTTATAATGGCTTCTTTCGTCAATCAGGTGTTTCAGAATTATGACTATGTAATATATAAGCTGGTATAATGTCTTTTTTTTCCATGTAAAGTATTTTAGCGTTACTTAAAATGTAATAGGAAATAATGAGTGCCGCAGAAATACTATTAATTGTTTTACCTTTATACTTCCGTAAGATTCTAAAAAATAGTTTTAATAGAAATCGTCTGGAGGTAAACAGGCCACTCAGCGAGCATTTGTCCTGGCGCTGGACGTAAACAGGCCACTCAGTGAGCATAACTTCCTGCCATGGAGAACCTGGTTGGTCATTTTGGTAGGGTAAGCGCCACGGTTGCCCAGTTTGACCCACGGGCAGTCGATAAAGTAATTCTACACCTTTATCAGTTATTCTCTTCACAAAGCCTGAGTTATTCTTTCTAAAACTTCCTGCAACTGCTTACCTCCTTCTACACAGCATCTCTCTCATCCTCCTCCCTCCATCTCTCTCATTGCCTCCTTTTTGTCTCACTTTTTTCCCTTCCCCTGTCCTTCTCTGTCAGTCTGTCTCAAGAGAGTTAGGGAGGGAGGGAAGACGCTGCCAGCCTCTTTTACGCTTCATTATTCCTTTGCACCGGTTCTCTCTCTCTCTCTCTCTCTCTCCCCCAGATTTCATCCCTCGCTTCCTACATTGAGTTGGTGGAAGTTTTTACGACATATATATTCGCCATTTTCTCACTCTTTCCCCAACCCCCCCACCTCTCTCTGTCTCTGCCTGTCTGTCTCTGTCTCTTTGTCTGTCTGTCTCTGTCTGTCTGTCTCTCTCTCTCTCTCTCTCTCGTGCCTTCCTCAGTGTCTCATCAAGGTACACTCTGCTTAATTCCCTGACCTGTATTTGATGACCCTCGTAGGTCCGCTGAAGGAGAGAGAGAGAGAGAGAGAGAGAGAGAGAGAGAGAGAGAGAGAGAGAGAGAAATGTTGACTGAGAGAGAGGGAAGAAATGAAGCACATGAAAAGGGTATTTGGAAATATGGTCAGATGGAGGAAGAAGGAGTGACGGAAATAAGGGAGGAGGAAAGGAGGGAATGAGAGGTGGAACTGAGGAAAGGAGGAAGAGAGGAGGAAGAAGAGAGAGGAGGAAGAAGGAAGAGAGGAAGAAGAAGGAGGAGGAAGAAGGAGCAGGAGCAAAGAGAAAGAAGGTAGGAACAACGAGGAAAAGGATGCAAGAAAGAAATTCAGGGAGGATTTGAGGAATGAAGGGAAGGAAGGAGGAAGAGGGAGGAAGAGGAAAGAAATATTAAGAGGAGGGGAGGAAGAAAGGACGAAGGAGAAGGAGGAATGGAGGAGAGAAGGAAGGGGAAGAGTCAGGAAGATTTGAAAGGAAGAAGAAAGGAGGAATGGGCAAGATGAGGAAGGAGGACTGGGAGAAGGTCAGGAAGGAGGAAGAGAAGGAAGGAGGGAAGGGAAGCAGAGGAGAAGGGAGGAAAAAAGGGGGGTGGGAAGGAAGAATAAGAAAGAGGGGATGAAGGAGAAAGGGGATAAAGGCAGGAGGAAGAAGGAAGGGGGAGGGAGAGAAGGGGGAAAGAAGGAGGTTAAGGAATGAGGGTCGACGGGGGAGGAAGGATGAAGCCGATGGGTGGATTTACAACCAACCACTCAGTTGAAAGATCCAGTATTTCCACCACAACCACCACTATCATCAACCACAACCACCACCACTAATATCATCAACCACAACCACCACCACCACCACAACCACCATCACCAGCACCATCAACCATCCTTACCACCATCAACCACCACCACAACCACAGTCAACCACTACCACCACCACCACCACCACCAAACCTGGCAATTGACGTTTCATATCAAGTCTTTTATCTGGGCAGCAAAACGGGATAATTTCTGCTGGTCTCCACCCGTGATACACTCACTGTCTTTTTCTCTCTCTCCCTCATCTTTCTGTGGTTTGCTCTTTCTCTCTACCTGTGCATTTTTACCTGTCTGTTTGTCTGTTTCTTAAGCCAGCCGCCCTACGCCCATTCTCTCAAACTCTTTTTTCTCTCTTTCATTTTTTGTTTGTTGTCTTTTCAATTATATTTCTGCCAGTGATACATCTCCCTCCCTCCATCCCTCCCTCCCTCTCTGTATATATATATATATATATATATATATATATATATATATATATATATATATATATATATATATATATACCGGTATATATATACTATAGCTCTAGCCGTGTGTGTGTGTGTGTGTGTGTGTGTGTGTGTGTGTGTGTGTGTGTGAAACTGGAAATATGAATCGCATTATGTGTGCAACTGAAAATATACATTGCAACGTTGTGTGTGTGTGTGTGTGTGTGTGTGTGTGTGTGCAACTGGAAATATGCATCGCATTATGTGTGTGCAACTGAAAATATACATTGCAACGTTGTGTGTGTGTGTGTGTTTAAGTAAAAACTGTTGGGTAATGAATGTACTCTCTCTCTCTCTCTCTCGTAAAACACCAGAATCCCTTTTTAATCTTATTTCCGTCAGTCAGTTGTATTCATCTTGGGCGACCCCGTCACAAGAGCAGCGTTAAATGGGGACATTATTCACAGTCTTCCCAAGTTAAATATTCTGGAGTTAGTAAAAGGAAGAGGATGTCATAATACTGTACTTACACAAACCTTCCTGAATTCCTGCTACACTCCTTTCATTCCAACCTGGCCTAATATTGCCATCTCTCAATCCCGCAGGCTGGTCGTAGCAATACATTACCACTAATATAATACTCGTCACGAAGAAGTGCTGTGGAGAGGATGTAGGGCCATTATCTTTTTACAGCTATGCTACATGATATAAGCTCTTTAAGGTCGAAAATCAGGACTTAAGTTCAGAGACGGTAGCCTGTGTTGCTTTATATTTATGTTATTGTTCTTCCCTTCCTCTGTTAATGTTCTCTTGTCCATCCTCTCATGTTCTTTTTCATTAATCTTCGTTTTATCTGTCCCCTCGTTTCTTGCTCTCCTGTTTTCTTCCTCCCCCTCCCATCCCTTCCCCGTCCAGACTCCTTCCTCTCTTTGTCTTCTGTATTTACCGTCTTCCTTTCCTGTTTTACACCTTCTCTCTGCCATACATCCAACTTTTCTCTTCCACTCTTATTCTTAAATTCTCCTCCACTTCTTGCCTTCTCGTAATTGCTTCTTCTCTTGTATATTTATGTACACTTTAGCTGCCTTTCTATTTCTCCCTCCTTCCTTTTTCCTTGGCCCAGTCTTTGTATTCATTCCTCTTTCATTCTTTATATTTCATCCGCTATTTTCTACTCTTTTTTTCTCCATTTCTGCTTACTTTTAATCCTGTTATCTCTCCTTTCTTCCTCTCTTTTCTCGTCCTCATCTTTCCTTCTTCGTCGCACTTCTCTTCTCTAATCCTCTCGTTATCTGCGTCTCTTCATCTCACCTCTTTCCATTCTTGCATCTTATCCTCTCTCTCTCTCTCTCTCTCTCTCTCTCTCTCTCTCTCTCTCTCTCTCTTCTTTCCTCTTGTCATTCTCTCCTCTAACCCCCTCTTCCATACCCACTCTCTTCTTCCCTCTCCCCTCTCTCTTCTGTCATCCCTCTTTCTTGACCTCACTCTTCTCTCTTTCCTTCTTTTTCTCCTCTTATTCACCCTTTCTGGATCACCCTGTCCTCTCCCTCCATTCTCTTCTCTCCCTCTTTTTCTTCCTCCATTCTTTCCTCTCATTCCCTTTTCTCTCCACTCATCCCCTTTCTCTCCCTGTCTGTCCTCTCCTCCTGCTCTTCTCTCCCTCCAAACAGAGGATCCTGATATAGAGTGAGGGATCAGGGTGTGTTGGGTTGGACACAGCCTATTTCAGCGGGGTGTTGGGTAAAGTTGGTTGGACACAGCCTATTTCAGCGGGGTGTTGGGTAAAGTTGGTTGGACACAGCCTATTTCAGCGGGGTGTTGGGTAAAGTTGGTTGGACACAGCCTATTTCAGCGGGGTGTTGGGTGTTGGGTAAAGTTGGTTGGACACAGCCTATTTCAGCGGGGTGTTGGGTGTTGGGTAAAGTCACCGGCGTCACCTTAACCAAGGAAGGGACCGCCATTGCCATTCCTTCAAGTCTTCAAAGAGGGAAGGCACAGATGGTACAGGTTACCCTGCTAGAGTCTTCAAAGAGGGAAGGCAGAGATGGTACAGGTTACCCTGCTAGAGTCTTCAAAGAGGGAAGGCACAGATGGTACGGTACAGGTTACCCTGCTAGAGTCTTCAAAGAGGGAAGGCACAGATGGCACAGGTTACCCTGCTAGAGTCTTCAAAGAGGGAAGGCACAGATGGTTCAGGTTACCCTGCTAGAGTCTTCAAAGAGGGAAGGCACAGATGGTACAGGTTACCCTCCTAGAGTCTTCAAAGAGATGTTACGAAGCTTCCTGTTCCACCTAATATGCGTAGTACACCCGGGGGTAAGGGAGAGTTGCCGAAAGCTGTAGTCTCACCATCTTGAATGTTGAGTTGTAGAAAGAGAATAACAATGAAATATGATGCTAGTCACGAGTAAGTGCTGTGGAAGGAGCGTAGAGCCGCAGTATTGTCTTATCCGGCCACCCTATAGCACTAAAGTATTATGATGCTAGTCACGAGTAAGTGCTATGGAAGGAGCGCAGAGCCGTAGTATTGTCTTATTCTGCCACTGAGCTATGTGAAATAAGCAGCAAAAGGACGAAAATCTGAGCCAGGTTAAAGTGAAAGAACTGTAGAGATTTTCCTTAGCTGACGAGATACGGTACACGGTATACAGTTTATATATTTACACACACACACACACACACACACACACACACACACACACACACACACACTAGTGATCTATCGGATATCCGTGTCCGCGTCTTCAGACAACAAAAGCTTCGCATCATTATCCGCCGCCGCGTTTTCAGATAATAAAAGCTTCGCATAATAATCCGCCTCCGCGTCAAAGAACAGCAGAGGTTGCTGATCTCCACCCATCCAATATTTATCGTTTCTCTTTTTGTCATAATTCTTTTTCTCTCTCCTTTTCATCCACAACTCTCCTCTCTGTTCCTCTCACCTACCAGTCCCTCTTCCTCTTTCTGTTTTCTTCTCTATTAGCTCTCTTCCTCCCTCCGTCGCTCATTGTTCCTCTTCTCTCTCTCTCTCTCCCTCTCTCTCTCTCTCTCTTTCTCTCTCCAAATCAGCATATATCAAACTATAATTTACGGTGACTCTCAGTGTACAGTCGGCAGCAGTTCCACGGTGTACAGACAGGCATCAGATTTCGGACAAGGTGGCAGTGATCTATTTATCAATGATGCATGACGAGTTGGGTCCCCGTCCCGCATCCTGGTTATGTGTGGCTGAAACTCGTCACTCTATACTGCATAAATGTACTGTAATATGTGTAAAAAAAATCCTCGTCCGCGTCCGCAATCGCGGACATGGAGGTAAAAATAATCCGCAGTTGTGTCCGCGTCCGCAAAAATTAATATCTTAATCTCCGCAGTTTTATCCGCAACATCACACACACACACACACACACACACACACACACACACACACACACACACACACACACACACACACACACACACACACACACACACACACACACACACACACACACACACACACACACACCTTTTTAGAACGGTGGACGGGAAACGTTTGAAAATATTCCATAGAAATTTGTGCGTGTGTGTGTCTATTGCTTTTATCCAGACAGCATAATTATCCATTAGTCTCTTCAGTCCAGTGATGTAATTTTTAGTTTATTCTGGCGATATATAAGCATTTTTTTTTCTGATTTGGGAACACTTTCGGGACAGGGTTAAGAACACAGTCTTCATTTACTCTTTTACTTCAAAAGGTTTGCCGTAAGATCAAGATAATTGTCTTCTGGTAGGTAAAATAAAATAAAAGTAATCATAGGTTTTTTCTGTCTTATTACAGTATTTTCTTTTTATTTTCGTTTTTGCTCAGATAAAAAAAAAAAAACTGAATTCTTTGACCATCTGGTTCGGACTACTATTCTGATGGAGTGTAAATGTGTTGGATCTTCGTCTATCTATCTATCTATTGCCAGACGCCTCAATCCCGTTTGGGGTGGCCACAAACAAATCGCCTCCAAGTCGCCCTGTCCCCCGCCATTTCACTGCCCTGCTCCCAACTCATACCCCCCTCTCTTCGTACACGTATATATTATTTGCACCACGTTTATGAAGAGGGGAAGGTGCACATCTCATGATTACTAATTTTATAATCGAAGTGCACGATTTACGAGTAGTTTGCGTTGCGTGGCTTTGTGTGTGTGTGTGTGTGTGTGTGTGTGTGTGTGTGTGTTTGTGTGTGTGTATTTTTGTTCTTAAGAGTGACTGACAAGGAAAGCGTTCAGGCATCTTTACTTTTCATTATCATCATTTCCATTAATTTTTTGCAATGGGAAATTAGCACTCCACCAGACAATTGATGTAATGATAGTTTAACATGTGTTTTTGCCGAAGCAACCTTTGTATTATTTTTTTTTTCCAGATGAGAACAGAAAGAAAAGGTAGAGAGGAAAACGGAGGGATGTAGCGACACCAGGGATACAGGTACAGTGCTGTTAGTCCAGGTTTAATTATTTATCATTCTCTTCACAGCATTGTATGGCTGCCAGTGTGCTATTTTGTGGCGTGTACTTTTTATTGATAGCTTATTTAATTTCAGGAACTACAAAATTGAGAACCGCTCTGTTGCTAACTCTACAGGTCAGAATATTATCCATTTTCGATACATGCTTTGTGTTACCCGTTTCACTGGGATAGAGAGAGGGAAGACAGGAGAACGTAACCTCACTCATTCATTTACGTCTATCGATTTCCCAGTTGTATGAATCACTCTATAATATCTGAAATTAGCAAAAACTCTGCGCTCCCTGCTCGCCACAGTTCACTTACATCGCCTGAATAATGGCAAGGGATGGGTTAAGGGAAAGAGGTGCTGCCAAAAAAATAATAAAAAATAATTAAAGATAGTATATTCTTGTTTGAAGTATTGATGTGTAAGTTATGGTTGTCGACTTCCGTTGCACAACCCCTTATGCTGTTCATGCCTATTGATTGACAACAGACCACGTTTTTCACAGAATGTTTCATGGTTTTGGCCAGTCATACAGTTCCACACAGTTGCTTCTGTGTCTGCAACATGGCAAGCCTTATGAATAGGTTTAATATACACTTGAAAACCTTCATCATTACTGGTATATGTGAGTGTGACGTGCTGTAACATTTTGTGCAGATCGTGATATATGTCTCGTAAGAGGCCGACCTTACACTGTGCTATTTTTGGCTACAGTATACGGTACACTTCTGCAGACATTTACAGTATACCGTACACTTCTGCAGACATTTACAGTATACCGTACACTTCTGCAGACATTTACAGTATACCGTACACTTCTGCAGACATTTACAGTACAGTATACCGCAGACTCTTGTGAACATTTACAGTATACCGTAGACTTTTGCAACAAAAAAAAAGTCAGCATCAAGGATCAAAGGCAATGAGACAAGATAAAGAAATTGTGAATTGTATTATTACCTCTGCCAAGGAGGCTATGTTTTGCCCGCGTTTGTCTGTTTGTCTGTTTGTCTGTTATCAGGATTACTCAAAAAGCTATGAGCGGATTTTGCTGAAAATTTTCGGAGGGATAGGGTATGGCCCAAGGAACAATCCATTAGATTTGGGTGGTGATCCGGATCATTATCCGGATCCAGGAATGTTTTAAAGGATTCATTACCATTACGGGAGAGTGGCGTTTTCAACATTCTTGCTAATAACTCGATAAATAATGCCTACAATGCCTGCACAAAAATTACAAGATAACATCTCTGCCTTGGCGGAGGTTTGCAGTCTCGGATTGCTCTTGTTATGTGTATTGTCATTCATGTGAGGAATGACGTGTGCTGTTGTTGTAGTATGTGATATTTTATTTGTGTGCTACACCTGTCCTGCTGTTGCCAGATACACTGTTTGTGTGCTACACCTGTCCTGCCGTTGTCTGATACACTGTGTGCCACACCTGTCCTGCTGTTGTGTGATACATTGTTTGTGTGCTACACCTGTCCTGCTGTTGTCTGATACACTGTTTGTGTGCTACACCTGTCCTGCTGTTGTGTGATACACTGTTTGTGTGGTACACCTGTCCTGCTGTTGTCTGATACACTGTTTGTGTGCTACACCTGTCCTGCTGTTGTCTGATACACTGTTGGCACCATCTGCAAGATCCCTGCCACTTTGGCACTCAGGATATTCTGATTGGCACTGGACGGCTTTGGAGTTGTTTTCCTGTTGCAGACCACATGATGCATGAATATGTAACACACACACACACACACACACACACACACACACACACACACACACCAGAATGCATAACTCCGCGTCATAAATGTCCTTGCTTTAGTCTTTCCTCAACCCACACCCTCCACTCCACGCCAAACACTCAGACAGTCACAATTCGTTGCCATTGTAATGTGCCAAATGTTCCCCCAAATTGTGATTTTCGCTGACTACCACATAATGCATTAGGAGGGACACTTAACCACTACGCTAAGTTGCTGTGACCTAATCTACTATGATACAGCCTAACTTAACCTGGCCTATCCTAACCTGGCCTATCCTAACCTGACCTGTCCTAACCTGGCCTATCCTAACCTGGCCTATCCTAACTTGACCTATCCTAACCTTACCTATCCTAACCTGACCTGTCCTAACCTGACCTATCCTAACCTGACCTATCCTAACCTGGCCTATCCTAACCTGACCTGTCCTAACCTGGCCTATCCTTACCTGGCCTATCCTAACCTGACCTATCCTAACCTGACCTATCCTAACCTGACCTATCCCAACCTGGCCTATCCTTACCTGGCCTATCCTAACTTGTCACATCCTAACCAGGCCTAACCTAACCCAGCCTCACCTAACTTAACGTTACCAAATACAGCCAAAGCAAACCAAGCGTAACAGCCTGCTGTAAGAAAGAGTAAGCCAAACCTGACCCAACCCAGCCCAGCCCACCCCAGCCCAGCCCAGCCCAGCCCAACTCATCTCGACCCAACCTAACCCATCCCATCCCAACCCAGCCCAACCCAGCCCAACCCAACCCAACCCAGCCCAACCCAACCCAACCCAACCCAACTTAACCCAACCCAACCCAACCCAGCCCAGCCCTGCCCAGCCCAGCCGAACCCAACCCAACCGAACCCAGCCCAGCCCAGCCCAACCCAACCCAATCCAACCCAACCCAGTCCAAGCCAACCCAAGCCACTCGGGACCTCTGTTGGTGGCCAGATAACATTTCATTAGAGGGCGACAATGACTCCTTACCCGTATTTAAGGAGCCTGGCATCAGCATACAGATGAGCTGAGGAAATGCTGCCAGGCCTTAGAGAGAGAGAGAGAGACTGATGTATCACTTGAGTATATGTGTGTGTTATTACTGTCATAGAGAGAGAGAGAGACTGATGTATCACTTGAGTACATGTGTGTGTTATTACTGTCATTCCAGTAATACTCCTCGCCACTTCAGTATTTCATTTCTCTCTCATCCACGACTCAAAGTGAATAGACTCCACGCTTGTCAGTTTTTATTTATTTATTTATTCATATATATAATTTTTTTATCCTGTGATCCTCTAAACTGTGCCCAGGTGACTTTTCAAACAGTTAATTAAAATGGATTTGAATCTGCCTTGATGGTAAACCCAACACAATCCGGCGTCGTCAGCATCACCATGACAACCGCCATATCCCTCACAGCTGCCTGGCCCTGAGAGACTGCTGGCAAGGCACTTTAATGCGTACCACCCTTCGCTTACTGGCTTGTAGTCGCCACGCTCACCGATCCAAGCTTTAGAGTTGAAAGGAATTGCAGAAAAAAAAAAAACAGTATGAAGTAAAAGCTAATAACAATGAAATGACAGCCAGAGGAGAGAATTAAAATTATTATTATTATTATTGTTATTGTTATTATTATTATTATTATTATTATTATTTCATTATTATTATTATTATTATTATTATTATTATTATTTATTGTTTTAGATAATACTCGTCCCCTAAGGCCCCTGGTGTAAATACTACATAAACTAACGACTGAATATTAACGTCTTCAAACTCATAGACTATTTGCGATGGTGCTCGGGAGGCGAACGAGGTAGCCACTGAGCCAAAGTGAATCCAGAAGCCGATGATACACTGTGCCAGGCCACACATTCTACACCTTTTTCACTTTACGCTGGCCAAGATTTTCGTCCTTTGGCTGCTTATTTAACATTGCTGGGCATCAGAATATTGACAACTTCGCGTAGGCATCGTTTTCGTGGCACTTCTTCGTGACTGGCATCATATTCTACGGTTAATCTACTGTAAAGCTCGGCATCGAAGATGGAGAGACGGCAGTTTTAGTCCGAGTTAAAGTGAAAGGAGTATAATTATTGTTGGGGTGAAAGGTTGTCTGACCCTTTTGTCACGATTCTCTCTCTCTCTCTCTCTCTCTCTCTCTCCAAAAAAAAAAAAAAAACTAATCAGTATTTAACATTTTCTCTAATAATATCAGTGTTTTGTCTCTGTAATTAACTGATGGACGTTGACAAGAGCCGTGTATACACTTGTGTACACATTTATTGACTACATAAATTAGTAAATAAACGCATGAGCGCTGGCATAATTAAATGATGCTGCTGTAGGGATGTCTGAACGTTTTTATATTTTGCCCTGAACGTTTGATGCCATAAACGTTTGACGCCATAAACGTTTGCTGCCATAAACGTTTGACGCCATAAACGTTTGCTGCCATAAACGTTTGACGCCATAAACGTTTGATGCCATAAACGTTTGATGCCATAAACGTTTGACGCCATAAACGTTTGATGCCATAAACGTTTGATGCCATAAACGTTTGACGCCATAAACGTTTGACGCCATAAACGTTTGATGCCATAAACGTTTGACGCCATAAACGTTTGATGCCATAAACGTTTGACGCCATAAACGTTTGCTGCCATAAACGTTTGATGCCATAAACGTTTGACGCCATAAACGTTTGATGCCATAAACGTTTGATGCCATAAACGTTTGATGCCATAAACGTTTGATGCAGGTAATTTATCAAGCTGTTATATTTCAGTGTATTTCTTCCATGTTAAGCCTGTTATAAAATCGTAAACTATTTTTTTCCACTGCCAGGACTTTCATACATTTATTTTTATTTTCATATTATTTATACTGTACAGCCGGAGTAAAATGCTTTCCGTGGGAGAAACTGTGTGAAATTGAAAGATTAGATGGTGCCTTAACACCTTCAACTCGGTGACTTACTTTTTGCTCGTACTTGCTGTCTTTATCTATATCCAGCTATATCTGTAATTATATTCAACTGTATTTAGTTATATTAAATTATATTCCATTTTATTCAACTTTTTTCAGGTATGTTCACTTATATTTACCTGTATTGTAACTGATGTGGTTAGTGATGTGTCTTGAGTATGTGTGTCTTGAGTACCATGTTAGTGTGTCTTGAGTACCATGTTAGTGTGTCTTGAGTACCATGTTAAAGTGTCTTGAGTACCATGTTAGTGTGTGTTGAGTACCATGTTAGTGTGTGTTGAGTACCATGTTAGTGTGTCTTGAGTACCATGTTAGTGTGTCTTGAGTACCATGTTAGTGTGTCTTGAGTACCATGTTAGTGTGTCTTGAGTACCATGTTAGTGTGTCTTGAGTACCATGTTAGTGTGTCTTGAGTACCATGTTAGTGTTTCTTAAGTACCATGTTAGTGTGTCTGTCTGTCTTTCTCTCTCTCTCTCTCTCTCTCACACACACACACACACACACACACACACACACACACACACACACAGCATCTCGGAATGAACGAATCTTGACTTTTGCTGTGCTGTTTTGTTTTTCTTTTTGTCTTTGAGGGAACAATCTTGGGGACTCCTGGCCTTTTCTTCCTTCTTCTTTGAATATAAAAAAAGAAACAAAGGCTGAACGTTCATGATAAGCATCGTCGTTCACCCTCTGGCCAAACATACTTAATACTTTCCTTTTTATTCTTCATTTTAATCCGTGCCTAAATTATTCACTCGTTTTCTTGTATAATATTACGGTAGATTAACAAAAAATTATCACCTACGTCAGGTTGGTTGATGGGGGAAAGGAGAGAGAGAGAGAGAGAGAGAGAGAGAGAGGAACTTGGAGAACTATTAGAAAAACAAAACAAGCCAGAGAAATACCAGTTTGTGAATAAAAGACAAAATTACCATTGAAAAGGAAACTAGAAAATAAAACACACCAGAAATTTAGTGATGTTTGGTGGTGGTGTAAAAAAACTGACAGTTTATAAGATGTATTGATGTTTATCCTGTGGTGTGTGGTATTATGAGGGTGGTATAGGGAGGGTGGTATTATGAGGGTGGTATTAAGAGGGTGGTATAAAGAGGGTGGTATATGGAGGGTTGTATGAAGAGGGTGATATAAAGAGTGGTATAATTAGGGTGGTATAAGGCTGGTATAATTAGGGTGGCATAAGTCTGGTATAATTAGGGTGGTAAAAGGCTCAATAATTAGGGTGGTATAAGGCTGGTATAATTAGGGTGGTATAAGGCTGGTATAATTAGGGTGGTATAAGGCTGATATAATTAGGGTGGTATAAGGCTGGTATAATTAGGGTGGTATATTGCTGGTATAATTAGGGTGGTATAAGGCTGGTATAATTAGGGTGGTATATTGCTGGTATAATTAGGGTGGTATAAGGCTGGTATAATTAGGGTGGTATAAGGCTGATATAATTAGGTTGGTATAAGGCTCTATAATTAGGGTGGTATAAGGCTGGTATAATTAGGCTGGTATAAAGTTGGGTCAGGATTCCAAGCATACACGGTGCTCTCTTGGCCTGACACAAACAATCCTCTCATCAGCATAAACGACACCACTGCCACCCACCTCCTTACTGCTGCAGGAGGAGCAGGAGCAGGAGGAAGTGGGAGGAGGGGGAAGAAGAGAAGGAAGAAGAGGAGGAGGAGGAGGAAGGGGAGGAGGAGGTGGAAGGAGGAGGAGGAGGAGGAGGAAGGGGAGGAGGAGGTGGAAGGAGGAGGAGGAGGAGGAGGAGAAGAAGAAGAAGAAGAAGAAGAAGAGGAGGAGGAGGAAGTGGAAGAAGAAGAAGAATAGGAGGAGGAGGAAGAAGAAGAGGAATAGGAGGAGGAGGAAGAAGAGGAACAGGAGGAGGAGGAAGAAGAAGAAGAATAGGAGGAGGAGGAAGAAGAAGAGGAATAGGAGGAGGAGGAAGAAGGAGAAGAATAGGAGGAGGAGGAAGAAGAAGAGGAATAGGAGGAGGAGGAAGAAGAAGAGGAATAGGAGGAGGAGGAAGAAGAAGAGGAATAGGAGGAGGAGGAAGAAGAAGAGGAATAGGAGGAGGTGGAGGCTATGAGATAAAGGAAAAAAAGGAAGAAATGAAGAGGAAGATGTCCTGTTGAAAGACTAAGAGGTGATGAAGGTAAAGGAGAGGGAGAAAGAAAGGAGGAGGTGAAGAAGAAAGAGGAAGACCAGGAGGAAGAGAAGGAGATGGTGAAGAAGAAAGACAACAGGAAGAGAATAAAGGGAGGAGGAAGAAGAAGGAGGAGGAGTACAAAGGAAAGCCAACAGCAACAGCCCTGTTAGTCCTTTGGTGGCTGTTTGGTATAGGGAAGGTTATAACTAACAACTATTCTGTCACCTACAAACAAGGATAGATAAGCAGGAAGACTCCCCCCCAACCCACCAAACCCTCTAAGGCAGCTTCCTTAACCTGCGAGAATACAGGTCTTAGGGTCGTGTGCACAAACCTTAAATTGCAACGTGGAATGCAAACCCTAATGCATGCAACACCTGTGGTTATTAGGTAGGGTTAGCCTGCATCCCATATTACACAACGCTGTCAGCAGGTGTACAGGAAGGCCAGGTACGTTCCATTATCATCTCGTACTTAAAAAATCATAAGTAAAAAATAATTAGATTTTTGGGAATGACCTGGTTGTGTCAGTATGAGAGAGAGAGAGAGAGAGAGAGAGAGAGAGAGAGAGAGGGGGGCATTAAGAACAGTTCAGCCAAGTCTGTGTGTGTGTGTGTGTGTGTGTGTGTGTGTGTGTGTGTGTGTGTGTTCAATCAAAGGAAATCCTGCAAGTCACAGGGATAAGTTTTGAGGGGGAGGGGAAGGAAATGCTGTATATTCTTCATTTATTATTATTATTATTATTATTAGTAGTAGTAGTAGTAGTAGTAGTATTTTTAATGTCGGAAATGAGTTACTTGAGAAGAGCATGTGGAGTGGCGAAACAGATATGAGGAAATGAAGGAGCCTTGTGGTGTTAATGTGGATGTGATTGAGGTGGGAGAGGGTGGAGAATGAGAGACTGACGAGAAGAGGGTCAGTATGTGGAGGGGGGAGGGGAAAGGGTGACCGAGGGTGAGATGAGAGAGAGAGACATGAAAGTGGGAGTGTTGGGAGAGAGACTGAGTAGAAGAGTATATGTTAGTGACGTGGAAGAGGAGGGGAAGGGGAGACCGAGGATGAGGTGGAGAGGTGCATGAGAGAGGGAGTGTGGGGTGGACAGGGGGCAGTCTGACGATGAAGGACAGGGTGACTTGTAGGCGATTTGTTTGTGGCCATCCCTTGCTGGATTAAGGCGTCTGGCTATAGGTAGATAAAGCGATTGATAAATAGATAGATAGACAGATAGATAGATGTCGATATTAAACTAAAAATAGCACCTTATAAAGAATGACTCTTTTCAAGCTGATATCAGGACAGTAAATTGCAGCAGGATTGGACACTTCTCTTTTAACTACCAGCTCTGTTTCGAGACAAAAATGATGTAAACTTAACGCGTAAAAAGAAATATATTTGGGTATCGCTTTGGTGCAAATTCTGTTTTAATCTCTTACGGTAATTTTTGAGCTCATTTTTTTTTTTTTTTGCTACATCTGGTAAGTATAACCATTCATGGTCAATTTTGGAAAGCTTACTTTCTCTCCCGGGTGGGCGTAATAATGATTAATAATAATAATAATAATAATAATAATAATAATAATAATGATAATAAAAATAATAATGATAATGATAATAATAATTTTGGTTTTCGTATTCATCGCAGTCAGTGACTGAAAATGCACAGGTGCTTAATCTAATATCCTACCCTAAGGGGTCAACAGGCCGACCCTGGCTGCTGCTGAGGAGCGCCGACACACTACCAAGCCTCACCGGGGCTGGAGTGAGGCGTAGGCACAAGGGGACAGACGCCTAATGTTTTCCCCGCAGAGTTTGGAACCCTTGCAGGTGTTCCAGCACAGCGCCTTGAGCTGCTCTTAACAGGGGAGAACTCATTTCACCCATGCAGAAAGCTCGGCCTGAGCCAGGCTTGAACCTGGGTACCTTGGATTGGGAGGCCAGTGCTTTATCAACCACGCCACCAGGTGTGTGTGTGTGTGTGTGTGGGTGGGTGGGTGGGTGGGTGGCGGCGGGGAGGGGCGGTTTTATCAAATGGCTATATAGCTTAAAGATTGAGAAACAAAGGTCCAGAATCCCTGCCTTCTCCAGCATGAATGCACTACTCGTATGGACGGTGAGTATGAGGATGCAAGTGGTGATATGTCAGGGTGTCACGCCATCTGTTGCGTAGATATCACATTAAATAAACTTTCCTACCACAGGTAAAGTTGTATCTCTCTGCACTACTCATACTCTTCGTTCATGTGGTCAGTTTGCCTTATATCAGTGTTTTAAGACATCAACTCCTGTGGCGTACTGAGTAAAACTATCTGACCACATGTATAGAAGAGTTATCCCGATGGTGAGAGGGCTGACCATTCCGTTTTCTGTAGTTTTATATTCTTAATTGTACTTAGTTGAATATAATTATGTGGCGTTATATAGAATTAAATACTAGAGAAGACGCGACAGTGACATTAAACTACTTCTATAACATATTACTATTCTGAGTGAATATCTTGTAAATTTAATCCAGTAATTGGAGAGAGAGAGAGAGAGAGAGAGAGAGAGAGAGAGAGAGAGGCATTAGGAAGTCTATCCATGTGTATGTGTGTGTGTGTGTGTGTGTGTGTGTGTGTGTGTGTGTGGACAAGATACAAGTCATATCCTTGCTTAAGTGAAGGGCAACAGGGATAAAATTACTTGAATCGCGACTACAGAGATTAAAGTTAACGTACAGAGGGAAAATTATGAAGCCTTGGAATGAAGAGAAAGAGAGAGAGAGAGAGAGAGAGAGGGAGAGAGAGAGAGAGAGAGAGAGAGAGAGTGCATTTGCAAGAGGAAAGGAGGTGAAAAGAAGGCAATGAAGTGGGTGGAGTGGTATTGAGAAGAGAGAGTGTTGGGTAATGGAGGGAGTGAAGGGAGAGAGGGTGAGAGGGTGACATGCTGAAAGGGTGTGAAAGGAGAGCAGGTCTGTGAGGAGCAACACCACGGAGATCACACTGGAGAGAGAGAGAGAGAGAGAGAGAGAGAGAGAGAGAGAGAGAGAGAGACGGACAGACAGACAGACAGGCAGGCAGCTTCTTATGACTTTGTGGGACAGGCAGGGAAGCAATATTAGAGAGAGAGAGAGAGAGAGAGAGAGAGAGAGAGAGAGAAGGGGGAGGACAGGCAGCTTTATATGAGTGTGGGACAGGCAGGGAAGAAATATGAGAGAGAGAGAGAGAGAGAGAGAGAGAGAGCGCTTCTAAGTAGCATGGAGAGCTTCTTAACACGTGTTCATAAGCGATTTATTTTGGATATTACATCACACACTCTCTAGTATGTCATCATTACCCTTTCTTTACCGACACAGCTTCCATTAATAACGTACAGGAGGATAATTAGGTGTGATGTGGAGAATAAATAGCTAAGGAGGAGGTGTTACGAAATATTCAAGGTCACTCCAGAGCCACTCACAGGACATTGGTGGTGCAGTGGTTAGCATAGCAAGGTGGCGACTGAAAGAACCCAAGGCTGATGTGGGACCGATCACACTGGTACACCCCATCTCTCTCTCTCTCTCTCTCTCTCTCCTTCCTTACCTCCTGACGTTTTTTTTTTTCACCTGCGAAAGAGGAGTCAGGTTGTGAAGGCGTTAACTAAAACGGTGTCTGTCGTCTGCACTACAATGGTCTCTCCAGAATTGGTTTGTCACTCAGTGTAGAGTCACCTGGAGAGAGAGAGAGAGTGAGTGGGGGGAGGGGGAGGCAGCACCACGTCGAGTGAGTGGATGATAGGCGCCCCGAACTTCCACGATTGCTTGGAGATATAACAAAGAGAGAGAGAGAGAGAGAGAGAGAGAGAGAGAGAGAGAGAGAGAGAGAGAGAGAGAGAGAGAGGGGGTGAAGACAGCACTACATCGAATGAGTGGATGATGGGTGCCGCATTACCACGATTACTTGGGAATATATCAGGACATTAGGCTGCCCACATCAAGACTAATCCTCTGCATGTTTGGCGTTATGTATTTTGCTGTAATATCGCAGCAGAATATTTGTTGGATTGGCAAGAAGGAGTTTTATGCTTGGTAGATTAAAGTGATGTGAAGTGTGTCTGTCTATCTATCTATCTGTCTCTGTCTATCGCCAGACGCCATAATCCCGTAAGGGGTGGCCGTTTGTCTATGAGTTAGTTGCTTTACGGGGAGGGGCACTAACCCTCCACCAACCCACTTGTTGACACGTAAGGAACACGTATGGGTTGGTTATATGGTTACCACCCAGTGTTGTAAATGGTTTGCTGGCTTACAGGAAACCATTTGGTTTGTCACTCAGTGTAAAGCCACCTGAAAAGGAAAGAAGAGTAATAATAAGTGACAGGAAAGATGGGAGAAAGAGGAAGAGAGGAGGGCAGACACAGAAAATGAATGACAAAGGCAGATGAAGTAGGCAGCACTACATCAAATGAGTGGATGATAGTCGCCACCACCTACCACTTGTGAAAAGTAATATGCGTAAAAAATATTCAACACGTGAAATTCTCTCTCTCTCTCTCTCTCTCTCTCTCTCTCTCTCTCTCTCTCTCTCGTGCCGTAATTGTTGCTGTACGTGGTTGGTGGTGGTAGTAATTTTCTTTCTCTCAGTCATTTCTCCTCCTTCCTTCCACCTCACACTCCCGCCTCGCTTTAACTTACCTCAGAGTTAGTTCTCTCTTTAATTTTCTCTCCCTCCCTCCCTCCCTCCAGCCACCCATTCCTTCCTCCATCCCTCTAATTCTCTACCTAATTTTTCTCTGCTTTCCTCCTTCCGTCACTGCCTCTCTCTCTCTCTCTCTCTCTCTCCAAGGTACATTTCTCTCACACTTTATTTTCTTCCCTTCCTCCCTTCCAGAAAAAACTGTGTTGGTATTACCCGGCAACACCATAGGCCCCCGCTGGTCTGGAGAGAGAGAGAGAGAGAGAGAGAGAGAGAGAGAGAGAGAGAGAGAGGAGAAACATGGTGCAAGGTTAACAAATAAATAGATAGATAGATGGATGGATGGATGGAGAGAGAGAGAGAGAGAGAGAGAGAGAGAGAGAGAGAGAGAGAGAATAATCACTGGGAGAGAAATGGAAAAAGGAAGAGGAAAGACAGTGGAACCAGGGTTAAAGGAGGTATACTGAGAGGGAAAGAGAGAGAGAGAGTTACATAGAGTTACATAGATACACAGACCACACAGACCTTACGGTCCCTACGAGGTGGTCCGACCTTAATCCTGATATAGTGCATAGGAGCAGGAGAAAAGGATAGCACAGCAGAAGGCTCTCTCCCCCACCCTCCAGACCCTCCGGCATTTGCCGTACAGGAAACAAGAGAGGAAGTAATACCTTGCAGGAATGAAAAACCTGAAGGAATTTTATAGGATCGGCAGAAAGTAGAATAATATGGAAAAGGAAAATTTGGGCATACAGCCACATACTTACTCTATGCATGCAATTTTTTTTTTTTTTTTTAATCAGAAGATGAGAGAGAGAGAGAGAGAGAGAGAGAGAGAGAGAGAGGAGTAATAACTGGGAGAGAGACGGGGAAAGAAGACGAGAGTAAGACAGAGGAACCAGGGTTAAAGGAGGTTTACTGAGAGAGAGAGAGAGAGAGAGAGAGAGAGTAATCACTGGAACCAGGGTTAAAGGAGGTTTACTGAGACAAAAGAAAGTCAGCGAGTAAGAGAGAGAGAGAGAGTAATCACTGGAACCAGGGTTAAAGGAGGTTTACTGAGACAGAAGAAAGTCAGCGAGTAAGAGGGAGAGAGAGAGTAATCACTGGAACCAGGGTTAAAGGAGGTTTACTGAGACAAAAGAAAGTCAGCGAGTAAGGAAGGTGATCAGGAAAACAACTGGGCTTAGATATTCCTGCCTGTCCACTGCACGAGGGTTGTTCTAAGTCCAAATATTGCCCTAGAACACAGCCACCATTACCAGACAGATAAGAGAGTGAGAGACTGACGAGGAGAGTGTATGTCAGTGAGGTGGAGGGAGGGAGAGGCCAAGGATGAGATGGAGGGATGGAGTGGAGAGGTATATGAGAGAGGGGGGTGTGAGCTGGGAGCAGGGCAGTGAAATGGCGGGGACAGGGCGACATGGAGGCGATTTGTTTGTGGGCACCCCTGACGGAATTAAGGCGTCTGGCAATAGATAGATAGATAGATAGAAACGAAAAAATATTACATCGTTTTAATTCTTAATACTATATGTGGGTTAATTATTTCCTTGTACGAATTAGCCGCTTCTTAATGATGAAGTAATTTGCTGAGTATTCTTGGTATCTTGAGACAGTTCTAGTCATCTTACGGCGGGCTTCTCGAAATGGAAGGGTTACACACAAGCCTTGGCTTCCCTCGGCACTAACAAAGGCCGGCCTTATAAGTGATAAAGGTGTCTCGAGGTGAAGAGTGAAAAGGAGGAGGAGGAGGAGGAGGAGGAGGAGGAGGAGGAGGAGGAGGAGGAGAACAACAACAACAACAACAACAACAACAACAGCGTCTCAGAATACTATAATAACCAGCTGTGTATGAAAGGTTGTCACGTCACTAATAACACTAATAATATTTTCACTGGATAGTAGAGGCCTTTTAATTTGTTTTAGGTGATTTTATACTGAATACGTCGCCAAAATCTATCCGTCTATAGCCAGACGCCATAATGCCGTAAGGTGTGGCCGTTTGTTTGTGAGTTAGTTGTTTTATGGGGAAGGACATTAACCCTCTGTCAACCACACACACAGTCAGTGTTGGTGTAGGTAATATAAAGTTGTATTGCAGCCAAACAGACACAACGCCGCTTTGTTAACATTATTAAAAGTTTGTGTGACGAGGAAGAGGCGCCTTAGTAAGTCTGGCCTTCATTTACCCTGCTGAGAGAGAGAGAGAGAGAGAGAGAGAGAGAGGTAATAAAAGCCCAACTAGCCACGTCATCAGTGGTCCTCGCTCCACACAACTCCTGTCCCTTCACTACACTGATGACGCCTGACTGGTTAATGTAGCCACCAGGTGTGCACCAGGTTTATTGATTGATTGATTGATTTTAACAGGTGATGAACAGAGGAAGGAAACACAAAACAATTCCATTCACTAGATTACAAGTGTCCTCCAGTATTTATTTACAGATGATTCACAGAGGAAGGGAAAAACAACTATTTTATTATTATTATTATTATTATTATTATTATTATTATTATTTTTATTATTACTGTTATTATTTTCGTTATTATTATTATTATTATTATTATTATTAATATTATTATTATCATTATTATTAAGGCAGTCAAGTGTCCCCGGCTAATATCAACTGTCAGTGCTAAGAGTACAATAAAATATATGATACACCAAACCGCAACACATGCCAGCATAAAGCCCGGCATTCTCCAAGGTTAAGGAAGCTCCCTAACACCTTTCGCATAGCGATTGATTTTCCATCGTAGAAAATTCTGATGCCTTATACGTTGCCAATATCTTAACATGAACACAGATGGCAAGAATAACACTTAAGGGATTAATATTGAGGTGAGTACAAAAATAAAGCGGTGAGGAGAAGGTGCTACGACCCAAAATATCCTCGTTTTTATCAGTTAAATCCCACATAGGACAGGGAAGTGGCAGGGGACAGGGCGACGTGGAGGCGATTTGTTTGTGGCCACATCTTACGGGATTAAGGCGACTGGCTATATATAGATAGATAAATAAAACGATGGATAGATAGATAGGTAGATAGATAGATAAGTAGGTAGAGTGGTAGTTAGATAAATAAATAGATAGATAGATAGATAATTTCCGTCCATAATTTGTCTTTCTGGCCAGGGTGGCCATCACAGTAAGTTGCCATCAGGAGGTGTGTTAATAATTACACCACTAATTATACCGCTAATGAAGGCAATTATCCCTGGCCTTCATGCTGTAATTATACCTTTATTGACCAGGCCACGGCAGATGTTGATAATTTATTTGTTGTGTGTGTGTGTGTGTGTGTGTGTGTGTGGTGATATGTTTTCGGCTGGGGTGAGTGTGAGGCTGGTTATGCTGTGTGTTGAGAGGTATTTATTCTCTCTCTCTCTCTCTCTCTCTCTCTCTCTCTCTCTCTCTCGTGTTGTTTGTCACCTTCCTAGACACACACCCATCTTCCTGCCCCTCCAGCTTATCTTCCTTGCTCTCTTCCAAATCCGTCTTCATATGTTTTGCTTAGCGTCTTTTGTGTAGTTGTAGCAGTAGCAGCAGCAGCGGTAGAAGTGGTAGTAGTAGTAGTAGTAGTAGTAGTAATAATAATAATAATAATAATAATAATAATAATAATAATAACAGAATTCTGGAATTGCTTAAGCAGTATTCAGAGAACTCCACATTCGATTCCAGATGAAAGTATTTTTTTTTTTCATTGTAGACCTAATATGAAGGGACTTTGGTATGACAAAAAATTTTACGGATTTTTACCTGTGACCTTGAGGTCAAGGTCAAGGTCATTCATACAATGGAAATCATGTTCACTCCTGACCCAGTACATTTCCACTGAGTTTGGTCAAAATCAGCCAAATACTTTCTGATTTAGCACTTTCAGGCATGAGGCGGCCATTTTAATTTTCCTCAATATCTCAAAAAGTATTTGTTGGATCTCATTGTCAATACTCAGGTGCACTAATATATAATGACGACTACATACTGCACTGGAACACATGCACAGCAATCGATTCAGTAGTTTTTGCTGCACAGGAGAGAAAATAATTGAAAAAAATAGAGGGCGCTTGTGAGGCGCTACTAGTAGGGGAAAAAAATGTGCCCAAAGAAACCTGCAACCAAGATACATCAATTATGAAAATGTCAAATATCTCTCTGGAACGGTCTTGGAATGCCAGCCTTCTACATCTACCCCCCCCACCCCCAAAATAATAATACTGTAATAATAATATCTACACTAGCCATCAGAACGCCACAGAAGGTGGAATTCTGAATAACAATAATCGTGGATTGAAGAATAATTTGTCACTTACTTTAAACAGAGTGAAGCATAAAGCGTAAAAATTAAGATTGATAAAGTGGTTTTGGGAGTAATATTACCAGCCCTTATCATGTACACCCTGTGCCTGCATGTACACATCAGTACACACACCGGGATGTGTTGTGATTTACACACACAAAAATTAACCAGCCCTTATCATGTACACCCTGTGCCTGCATGTACACATCAGTACACACACCGGGATGTGTTGTGATTTACACACACAAAAATTAACCAGCCCTTATCATGTACACCCTGTGCCTGCATGTACACATCAGTACACACACCGGGATGTGTTGTGATTTACACACACAAAAATTAACCAGCCCTTATCATGTACACCCTGTGCCTGCATGTACACATCAGTACACACACCGGGATGTGTTGTGATTTACACACACAAAAATTAACCAGCCCTTATCATGTACACCCTGTGCCTGCATGTACACATCAGTACACACACCGGGATGTGTTGTGATTTACACACACAAAAATTAACCAGCCCTTATCATGTACACCCTGTGCCTGCATGTACACATCAGTACACACACCGGGATGTGTTGTGATTTACACACACAAAAATTAACCAGCCCTTATCATGTACACCCTGTGCCTGCATTTACACATCAGTACACACACCGGGATGTGTTGTGATTTACAGACACAAAAATTAACCAGCCCTTATCATGTACACCCTGTGCCTGCATTTACACATCAGTACACACACCGGGATGTGTTGTGATTTACACACACACAAATTCACATCTTAACCCTTTCTTGAAGACGCACATCATAATTATTTCCTTCTCGCTGCCGCAGAGGAGGTGAGTCACAGGGTATTTTATTTTTAGGGTCAATAATTCTCCATGAAGCCTCTGAACACATGCTTCTCAGCTGTTTATTCACACTGCACTGGACGAGAGAGAGAGAGAGAGAGAGAGAGAGAAGCAAAGGAAAACAGAAATAGATGGAAGAAAAGAGGGACAAAGAAAAGCAAGTAAGTTTTTGTGAGAAGAGAGTTGGGGGAGATCTCTTAACTGGAACGGTGAGCAGGGGAGAGGGGGATTAGAGAGAGAGAGAGAGAGAGAGAGAGAGAGGATGTAAGCTTCCGGATATCGTTGCCATAATTCAGACAACTTTTTTTTCATGTTTTTAATTCCACAAGTTCAATGGCTTCTGGATTATCCCTTTTTCCGATTCAGCCTTTGTTTCTTTTTTTTTTCTTTTTATAACCTACCTTTCCTTGGGGGAAGCAGCCTAGGTATATAGATAGATAGATAGATAAATCCTGGCCTTGGAGTCCTGTCAGGTTCGTCGAATTTGTCTATATTTTTGTGAATCGTCTGAAAGTAACAAGGGAAGAATTAAGGCCTATTCCAAGTGAGATGTTATAGATGTTTGTGTGAGAGGTGTGGGATGTTTGTGTGAGAGGTTAGGGATGTTTGTGTGAGAGGTTAGGGATGTTTGTGTGAGAGGTTAGGGATGTTTGTGTGAGATAGGATGTTTGTGTGGGAGGTTAGGGATGTTTGTGTGAGAGGTGTGGGATGTTTGTGTGAGAGGTGTGGGATGTTTGTGTGAGAGGTTAGGGATGTTTGTGTGAGAGGTTAGGGATGTTTGTGTGAGAGGTTAGGGATGTTTGTGTGAGAGGTGTGGGATGTTTGTGTGAGATAGGATGTTTGTGTGGGAGGTTAGGGATGTTTGTGTGAGAGGTGTGGGATGTTTGTGTGAGAGGTGTGGGATGTTTGTGTGAGAGGTGTGGGATGTTTGTGTGAGAGGTTAGGGATGTTTGTGTGAGAGGTTAGGGATGTTTGTGTGAGAGGTTAGGGATGTTTGTGTGAGAGGTGTGGGATGTTTGTGTGAGATAGGATGTTTGTGTGGGAGGTTAGGGATGTTTGTGTGAGAGGTGTGGGATGTTTGTGTGAGAGGTGTGGGATGTTTGTGTGAGAGGTGTGGGATGTTTGTGTGAGAGGTTAGGGATGTTTGTGTGAGAGGTTAGGGATGTTTGTGTGAGAGGTTAGGGATGTTTGTGTGAGAGGTGTGGGATGTTTGTGTGAGAGGTTAGGGATGTTTGTGTGAGAGGTTAGGGATGTTTGTGTGAGAGGTGTGGGATGTTTGTGTGAGAGGTTAGGGATGTTTGTGTAGTTGGTAAAGATAATCTGTAATACATCAAGGTAAAGTAGCCACTAATTACTACTAATGGTGGTAATTGCATCTGTAAAATATTGGCACTATATCAGGTAAATGTAATTACTAAATATTGCTAATTATGATAAAAGTAGGCAGGTAATTAGCGGTGATAAAGGTGATGGATGTAATCAGTAAATAACATACCTGGTGACTCGTCCTGGCCATGACTCAGGTAATATACACGTCATACACGGGACATAAAACACTGATTTACGTGGAAACTCTACCGTAATTCAGCTCGAGGGTCAGGAGAGAGAGAGAGAGAGAGAGAGTATATGCCAGGAAAGCTTGTGAATATAGTACAGTATTTATCACTTCAGTACGATGGCAGTTTTTGTGTCGTTCTCGCCACTGTCACACATCTTTAATCAGCTTTGTACAGACATGACAATGAAGGTCCAAGATGCTCGCTTTCCGGACAATTAATATTAAAAAACCAAGTGATATAACACAATACTACTGGCCGTCTGAGTTGCACTGGCGCGGTGCTTGTATGTTCGTCTTGCATTTTGTGTCTGTCGTGTGTCTGGGGCGGTATTTTCGTGTGGTTAGGAAGGTTACTAACACCTCTTCCTTACCGGTTTATTTTTTTATTCTGCTCCCTTATTATATTCGTGTGTGTTATTCATGCAATCTGTGTCGATGTTAAAAAGATATAAGAATAGAAAGAATTAATGTGATGGGTAGTATGGGAATTAAATCGCTAAGGAAGAGGTGTTAGGGAGCCTCCTTACCCGAGGCTGATAGTCCAAAGTCTGCTGTTAACTCCAGTGCCGAGGCTGTCAGTGTTCCCTGAAGCCATTACCCCCCCCCCCTGCTGATGGCTGTTCCCCCCACCACCCCTCCACCCTCCTACCCCACCCCACCACCACTCCACCCTCCTAACCCACCCCACCACCACTCCACCCTCCTAACCCACCCCACCACCACCACCCCTCCATCCTCCTAACCCACCCCACAATCACCACCCCTCCACCCTCCTAACCCACCCAACAACCACCACCACCCCTCCACCCTCCTAACCCACCCCACCACCACCACCCCTCCACTCCTAACCCACCCCACCACCACCACCCCTCCACTCCTAACCCACCCCACCACCACCACCCCTCCACCCTCCTAACCCACCCCCCCACCACCACCCCTTCACCCTCCTAACACACCCCACCACCACCATCCCTTCACCCTCCTAACCCACCCCACCACCCTCCTAACCCACCCACTACCACCACCCCTCCACCCTCCTAACCCACCCCACCACCACCACCCCTCCACCCTCCTAACCCACCCCACCACCACCACCCCTCCACCCTCCTGGTCCACCCCACCACCACCACCCCTCCACCCTCCTAACCCACCCCACCACCACCACCCCTCCACCCTCCTAACCCACCCCATCACCACCACCACCACCCCTCCACCCTCCTAACTGCAGTGGCTTGGTGGTTAGCGTACTCGTCTCGCGATACGTGTGCCCCAAGTGTAGGGTTCGATCGTAAACTATGTCTTGCATACGTTCACTCCCTATTGGTTCTACTGATGGTATGTACAGAGCCAGACACACACACGTAGTACTGACAACACTGACTTTCGCATGCATTGGTTCCTACATAAACCTCTTCCCCGTTCGTACTTCGCCAGCTTAAGGAATAGTTCATTTTGGTTGTCACTCTCCTTCCGAGGCAATCATCCATCCCTGCAGTGGACCTAATATGGACAGATACAGATACAGGTGCCTCTTGGAAGGTGATGCGAGAAGTTCGAGATCAAGAAGTAACCCCATCAGCACGAGTGCGTAAATGAATTACAATCGTCTGGTGGTGACAAGAATATCCTGAAAGGCGAGTGAACACACACACACACACACACACACACACACACACACACACACACACACACACACACACACACTACATGAAGACGACTCAGACTTTCAAATATGACAAATTTAAGCTGAATTACGGTGGTTAGATTTAGCAGTTAATTAAAGAAAGAAAAACCCATTCTGTTGATCGTTCATTGTTATAGTGTGTGTTCTTCATTTGTTCTACAGTTGTATATATGAGATGTTCTTCAGAGTTTAATAAAATTGCGTGAAGATAGCAAGTGTCTGTGTGTCTGTGTCTATGTATACTGTATATTCATCTGTATCTTACTACAAAATACTCGTGTATACATTCATACACGGGTTCTTTGATGGTAGATAAATAGATAGATGTAGATAGTCATTTATAGGTAACTACAGATGGCTTGCTACATGAATAAATAGATATGTAGATATAGATAGATAGATACATAGATGGATAGACAGACAGGTAAATAGATAGATAGATACAAATCGTCCGGAGACAGCAATAATTAGCAAAAAATATCATGGCACAGAAAGGGTTAACTAAAGTAGCCTGTAGTCCATCGTCACCACCTGGCCAGACCACCTCAGTCTGGGCCAAGTTAAAGTGAAGTGAGTATAGAATAATCATTAATTTTACGAGTCATGGTACAGAAGTGGTGAACCCTTTTTAGTCGGGCGATGCATTTTTTCTATTTTATTTTGGCTGTGTACTGGCGATTTTTTGGGGGGTGGGGGGATTTGGGGGGATTTTTCGAGGTGCAGCGTTTGGATACAGCCTTCATTAACCCCTTCACTATGAGAAATCTGTCCTGTGCTGAGTAAAACCGTCTGAAGGCACCAAACTATAATAAAACCTACATCATCTAAGTCAAAATGTTAATATTGACTATACTCCATTTACTTCAACTTGGCCCAGATTTTCGTCCTTGTGCAGCTTATTTCAGGCAGCCCAGTGGCAGAAAAAGGGCAAAACTGCTGCTCTACAACCTTTCCATAGCACTTCCTCGTGACTAGCATACTTTAATGTTAATATATAGTCACAACTCAGCGTTCAGTGTGGAGAGATGGAAATTTTAGGCCAAGTTAGTGTAACAAGGGTATAGAAATGTAATTGTCACCATAAATAGCATGAATTGGTTCGTCAGTGATGCCTCGTTCATTTGAAAGAAGCGGATGACATTTGTACTTCCTTGTAATAACTGAGAATTACCGGTACACACACACACACACACACACACACACACACACACACACACACTCACTCTCTCTCTCTCTCTCTCTCTCTCTCTCTAAATAATCTAATATTTTCCCCACCAAACTATTTTGTTGAACTTAAAGATGTCTCATACTGAAGGGATTAATCTGAAATACTGAAGTGTCTTGGTTTCAGAAATTATGGGGGTGGGGGGGGGAGTCTAGGGGCATGGATAATATGGTATTGAAAGACACCATTTTGCTTATGGGCTTAATATTACCTGAAAGTGTAATTGCAGCCATAAACACTGCAATTGCTGCACGTTGATCCCTGCAGTGGTGTGTGATATTCATGTGATGGTTATTAGCCTGTACTCGGTTATATTCAGTTTAATAACGACAGTGTTAGGGAAACGCCGGTGATTGCCAGGCTGTTGATACGTGCTCGTTGACAGAACTGGGTCAGAGAGAGAGAGAGAGAGAGAGAGAGAGAGAGAGAGAGAGAGAGTGGTGGTAAAGACAGGAAGATGAACGACGAGACACTCACAATATTATTACCGTACCAAAAAAAAGATAGAAGGAAAGTTTTGTGTTCATTTATTTATTAACTTGTTATTTACGTTCCACGTGAGACAATGGCGGGAATTATTGAGGGAGACACGACTAACGAGAAATGATAAATGTAGGAACAGAGGAAGATATACGAAGATATACACGAGAAATGTGAATACACTGCCATTCACTGCGTATATCTTGTTACTTCAACTTGGCCTAAAACTGACATCTGCCCATTTTCAATAGCCAGTTGATGCTAGTCACAAAGAAGTGCTATGGAAAGGATGTACAGCCGCAGCATTGTCTTTTTCTGCCACAGAGCTACTTGAAATAAGCTGTAAGTGGACGAAAATCTAGTCAAGTTAGCGTGAATAGGGTATAGACCATTACCCATTGTACCTAAGATATTACAGCTGCTTCTTGACGTCTTAGGCCTGTATTCCCGTTGGATAAGGAAACTCCCTAACACCTCTTCCAAAGCGATTGATTTTGTTTACTACACCTTACAATCCCCATTTGTGTTGTTTAAGTTATTCTGATAATGCCATACTCAACATTAGTGATTTAAAATATAATTTTATATTAACCAGGATAGTGGTATGTGGTGGCGACCATCATCCACTCACTTGATGTAGTGCTGCCTACCTCTTATTCACCTTTATCATTCTTTTTCTGTCTTCCCTCTTCCTCTTTCTCCCATCTTTCGTGTCACTTTTTATTTCTGTTCTTCCATTTCAGGTGGCTTTCCATTGAGTGACCAGCTTAATGGTTTCCTGTAAGCCAGGAAACCATTTACTACGCTGGGTGGTAACCATATAACCAACCCATACATGTTCCCTACGTGTCAGCAGGTGGGTTGGCGGAGGGTTAGTGTCCCTCCCCGTAAAACAACTAACTCAAAGCCAAACGGCCACCCCTTGCGGGATTATGTCGTCTGGCTGTAGATAGACAGTTATATCCAAAAATAAATCGCCAAGGAAGAGGTGCTAGGGAGCCTTCTTAACCAGCAATAATATGAGCCATAGTATCTGTTGTATTATAGTGTAGGCCAAAACAGTCGTGTTTGTGGGAAATGTAATGTTACTGGTTGTGTGTGTGTGTGTGTGTGTGTGTGTGTGTGTGTGCGTGCGTGCGTGTGTGTGTGTGTGTGTGTGTGTGTGTGTGTGTGTGTGATGAAGACTAATCTGCAGAGTCCAGCTGGGATAAATCATCAGTTATGTTATTTGCAAAGTCAAGAGGTCTGGAAATGAGAGAGAGAGAGAGAGAGAGAGAAATACCACACCAGACCGATTAGAACTCTCATTTTATATCTTCAGTAAGCTTAATTAATTCAGGTCAGGATTAGGAGTGTCATTAAATGTAAATAATTAGGAGACCAAACTCATGCCTGCGGATCTTAAGCCTTAGAATGACCTAGATCTTTGCACTGGCAGGAGAGAGAGAGAGAGAGAGAGAGAGAGAGATCTTTTTGCTGCCTCCAGGCGGTTTTGTTCAGGTGAGGAGAGACTTACTGACCAGTGCCATTAACCTGATGCTGGTGCACGGACACCACCGC